>NC_056629.2:22060648-22158148 GCF_002870075.4 Lactuca sativa
GATTAATCAGAATCATCAACATGGGAAAAATTTAAACACAAATGGATTAGGTAGTAAAGGTGGTGTGCTGACTTGGCAGAATGCTGAAGAAGAGGAGTTTGAGTGGGAAGACATGAGTCCTACTTTGGCAGGTAGCTCTAAAAGGGGACAAATGGTGGGACCCAATCGGACCGGTTTTGGTAGAGGCGATTGGTCTAGCCAGGAGCGGGTCCCATCGGTTGCCTCCAACAATGCGGTTTCATTGGTAAGTTTGAAGTTTTTTAGATTCTTTTTTATGGGATTTTTTTTGTCTGTAGTTGTTCTTGGACATGTGGATAATGTTTTTATTTTGTTTTCTGGTCAAAAGTATCTGATAAATATGTTCTGTTTTTATGTTTTTCTTTTTCCAATTTGTCTTTTAAAGCATCTTAAACGAGGGGTATGTTTTGTACAATTTAAACCCCTTCATTGATAATATTTCATTTTTCACCCTGGTAAGTTATATTTAAACTTCAAAGTACATGTCCTAATAAGGAAAAAAGAAAGTACAAAATGCTTCAATTGGGCATAGTTTTCAAAGTACAACATCTTAATAAGAGAAGAAATGGGAAATACAATGTTGTAATAGAAAAAAATGAAAGTAAGATGCTACCATAAACAAAGAAATGTAAGTACATTGCTATTTATTGCATTTATCCTTAAAAAGTAATATTTGTCATTGTGCAGTCTGATCGTGGATTAAAGCGAAAAATGACTGGATTCCAAAACGAGGCTTCAGATATTCCAGTTTCTCGTTACTCTCAAGAACCATTAAATCTTTCTCACGAACAGCAGTGGGCCCCTCAGCATCATTACAATCCACGGGGGCAAAGGCCCCCTCTCATTGATACCTATCCAATCCCCAATCCACAGCATCACTTGTCCTCAGCTCCCAGATTGAATCTATCAAGCCCCGGAATCATGAATCCGGAGTTGTCAATTCCAACTTCAAAACCAGCCTGGCGTCCATCTATTCCGTTTCAGAAACACGTCAGGAGTCCATTTGACATGTTGAATCCTTCCAATTCGGTAAATGATAACACATCATTTTTGCATAATCAGCCGTTTGATGGCAGTGAAACCCAGCTACTACCCAAACTCCGGAATCAGCAATTCCAAACTCAGATAGAGGTTCGGCCACCTGCTTTGGGGTTTAACCCATCTCATCTAACAGCACGACCCATGATTCGTGGGTATACCCCACAACGATTTGATTCCAATCATTCCATGAATCCGGTCCCTGGAATGCAATCATCAATTCCATTCCATTTGCATGGTGTAGGGTTGCCACCTTTACCCCCAGGACCCCCTCCACTTCATCAACCCCTTCCATCAAACACCTCAATACCTCCAGCTGGCGGTGCACTTTCTGGTTTATTCAGTTCTCTGATGGCCCAAGGGCTGCTCTCACTCACTAAACCAACTCCTGAACAGGTACATATTAAATAGAGTAAATTACATTTTTGGTCCCTAAGTATTACTGATTTTTGCAACTATGGTTCCTTAGGTTTTCCATAAAATGCAAATGAATAGAAAATCCATGTCCCACCTTTTTATGCAGGACAACCTGTTCTGTCATGTCACCTTTTTCCTGTACAACTGTACATCATACCTAATTTTCTAATTCCATTTACAGGATTCCGTGGGACTCGAATTCGATCCCGATGTTCTAAAAACCCGCCACGAGTCCGCAATAACCGCATTATACACCGATCTTCCAAGACAATGCAAAACATGTGGGCTCCGCTTCAAATCACAAGAAGAACACAGTAACCACATGGACTGGCACGTAACAAAAAACCGCGTGTCAAAAAACCGTAAACAAAAACCCTCTCAAAAATGGTTTGCAAATGTCAGCGTATGGCTCAGCAGTGCAGAAGCATTAGGGACCGATCCGGTCCCCGGATTTCTAATTCCATCTGAAAATGTAATTGAAAAGAAAGATGATGATGACGTGGCGGTCCCTGCTGACGAGGATCAGAATGCTTGTGCGTTATGTGGCGAGCCGTTTGATGATTTTTACAGCGATGAAACGGAAGAATGGATGTATAGAGGTGCGGTTTATATGAATGGTCAAAGTGGGTCAACTGTGGGTATGGATAGGTCTCAATTGGGCCCCATTGTTCATGCTAAATGTAGATCCGAGTCTACTGTGGGCCCGCCTGATGATTCTGGAAGTAATGGACGGGTATGCAAATATGCTATATGCAATATGTAATGTTACTCTTTGATTTTTTTTGAGTAAATTACATTTTTGGTCCCCAAGTGTAACTGATTTTTGCAATTTTGGTCTCTTTTCCGAGTTAAATGACTTTCTGATCCATGGGTATACATATAGTTTTTGAAAATTTGGTAAAAAAATTGTCACTTTACGTGGAACAGGGACCAAAAATGTCACAAAAATCTCAAATAGGATCAAAGTTGCACGAGAAAACTTTTTGGGACCGAAATTGGAAAGGTCAGCTACACTGAAGGACCAAAAATATAATTTGCACTTGTTTTGTTTGTTGTTATCATTATATCAGTCATGCGTTAAACGTGGAAGTTATAAAACTTTTGAATTGGAAATTACATATTAGGTCCATAAGTATTGTTGATTTTTTCATTTTTAGTCCCAAAAAGTTTTTTCTTGCAATTTTGGTACAAATTTGAGGTTTTTGTTATGTTTTTGGTGGTTGTTCAAAGTGAGTATAAATTTTGGGACCGAACATCCAAAAATCAGCTTTACTCGATGACCAAAAATAGTCGGTTTATTCGGGACATGGATAAAAAACGTTGCAAGAGAAAACTTTTAGGGACCAAAATTGTAAAAATTGGAAATGCTTAAGCTTTGCTTTTTTCTAAAGCATTTTTGGTGATTTTTGCAGGGATTAATGGAAGAAGGGATGCGGCATGTTGGATGAGATAAAACGCGGATTTGATTTTAGGTGGAGGAGTTAATGTAAGTTAGAAATGAGTTTGTGCTTCTTACATCAATCTGCTTAAATGTGTGCAGATTCATTCAGAGTCATCATCATGTACATGTATAGTTGGATAAAATGGAAAAGATTTAACTATTCCTTTCCGGTGTTTCTGTTTTTGCTTATTCCCATCTTTATTCTTGATTTTTTAGACATACCATAAACCATTACCCTCCTTATGAAAAATTTGCAAGAAATATCAACATTGTTTGGAACTTATGCTTGTAACGTATTATCTGTAGATATATTATATGCATATTGTTTGTTCCTTACACTAGTTGTTTGGAAGGAGAAACTATACGTCATATAATCAATGAATTAGTACTTTATTTTATATTATAAAATACACTAGCCATGAACATATTGGTATCTATTGCGTCGGTGTAACCATCAACGATCCTCAAATAGTTGGGCACGTGGACACTTTAATCGACTCTTATCCTTATAGGGTACATTTCTACAATAATGTTTAACACATGTTAATAAATGTCACATCTTTAAAAGTGCTCATGATAAAAGTAAGACACATCAAACACATGCTAATAAATGTCACGTCTTTTAAAGGGCCTTGGATAAAAGTAAAACACTCCAAAGTACGGATCGACATAAGGACCATACCGGCAATGGTTGGTGTTGGACTTAGTTTTTCGGTCAAATATCCGGTTGGAACTGATATATGTACTTATGCAGTTAGTACAGGTAGATAATGTTGAAAAACAAAAGAATTCGACTTTTATAAACTATGGTATGTAACTCAATCAATATGCAACAAAATAATGTTTTTATATAGTCTAAAATGAAACATAAACAATAAACTACACGTATGAAACAAATTTCATGTCATTGCGATTTTAAACGAAGAAGTTATGATAGTTTAAAGTAAAGGACAAATTTAATTTTCTATCTGGAATCAGTGGCACCAAATCGATTTGGAACCTCAACGGATAGGCGACAATATTATGAACCGAAAATACACCAACTTAATGAAAACCGGTCCCGATTGAGTCCGGCCCAACTTGCTCAACCTTCCTCCAAATGATGAATAAGACATGTAATTCCCCATTTCATTGCTCTGTCTCCTAAGAGCAACTCCAATGGACCTACAAATTTGTTTTTTGTAGGTCCATAATCCTTCGATGGACCTTTATACTTGTCCATATTTTTGTGTAATGCTAAAGTAACTCAACAAATTTGTATGGAAATATTTATTACCACTAAACATATATACATATTATAATATTACACATTCATTTTTATCCTTTTTTTTTTTTAATAATAAGAAGTCATTACTTTTATAATTATAATATTAAAATATGTTTTAGTGTTAATTTTTAATGTGTGATAGGAATTGAAACTGATTTTTGTGAGAGTTTTTCACAAAAATGGTGTCATAGTGTTAGCCTTTAGAGTTGGTCTAACTAACTAATGTCCTCCCTCAAAGATTGTTTATTTGCTTTGTTAATATAGATCTATATTTGAATATTAGATGCATATTGCTATTGTTTGTATAGAGCTATAATTTAATATCTAAATCCTATTCAATTTACAAATATATACCTAACTTGTTATTGTCACGAGGGTTATTGTTTTTTATGGTACATTTCATAAGCCTTGGTTCCTATTACTGAAAATAATTAGAAAAAACAGAAAATAAGCTGGATAAATTAACTTAACACATTAAGTCAATCAATAAAATTAAAATGAATGCATAATGTCATCATCTAACCTTCATTTGTACAAATTTATATCTATACAATCCAATTAAAATATCGATCATTTTTAAAAAAAATACATCACTTAAAATTAAATAAAAATGAGTATATGGATTATATTGCATTTTTTTTACATTCCATGATGGAATGAAAAAGAAAACACTACTACCATTCATATTCATCTCATTTTGTTGCCTGACCATCATAGTGAGAATGCCATAAAAAAATACAAAATATCATGCTCATAACTCAATTTTTTAATTAACAACTTAATTTAAAATTACAAAAAGAAATAAGCTCTTTTTTACCGACGATGGGAACAATTTCGGCTTAAACTAGTTCGAAAATAGAACACTTTTATGCTTTTAATCCTAGAGTATGAACTAACAAAGATTAGATGAAATGACATATATTCCCCTTGGATCTCGAGTAGTAGAATGGAATGAATGGATGATACATGAAAGTTGTATAAAAATATGTTGAAAAGATTTAGGTGCTGTTTGTTTTTTGGAAAAACCTTATTCAGACCTCTTATTGCTATGCGGCGCAACACACACGCAACATTTTTCATTTTGTAGCTGTTTGTTTTCTAGAAGTCTTCGGATTAAAAAACATCTGCGCGTGTTCTTCTTGGCGCAACACTTGTTTTGTCTCTTCCTACGTCTTCCAACCTCTTCTTCTTCTTTTTTTCTTGCTAAAATATTGATTATATATTGCTATGAAATCTTATCACATTTTTTTTCTTTTTTTCTTTTTTTCTTTTTGTTTATTCTTGTTGATTTTTTTTATATTGAATAATAATAATTTGTTGATAAAATATCATTATTTTATGCTAAAACATCTTTATTTTTGTTAAAATATCATTATTTTTTCTAAAATATCATAAATTCTTGCCGAAATGTTATACATTATTAAATTTTTGGTATTAAAAAACTATTTTCGGATTATAAAATCAGTTTATTTTAATTTTTTAATATCTGCAATAACATACAGATGTTAAAAAAACAAACACACTTCTTATTACAGTTTGCGGCCGTTTGATTCATCTCTTCTACTGCAGAGGGTTGTAGAGGTGGTTCCCAGACTTTATGAATTTTTGCTTCAAAAAAACAAGGGAAAATGACATATACGCCCTATAAACTTTTTAGGGTTAAGTCTTTTAGTCACTTACCTTTTTAAGTGGCTTTATGAGGGAACAAACTCGTGGTCTACCTATCTTTTTAGTCTTCTTGACTTGCTATAACCGGTTTGAGTGCCACATACCCAAAACTTGGTCCCCTCCCTTCTTCCCCTGCCGAGCAATACCACCAAAAACATCCATGTGTGAGCTGCTTCTACCCTCAAACACCAGATCGACCATGATGACGGCCAAATCGAAGTTGAAGGCCACCGGAAATCGACCTCCCTACCCCCTTCTGTCGGTCTTTGCAGCCTTCCCATCACCGATCTGCCTCTTTCCCCTTCGTATTCCTGATGGTCGGACCGGAAGGCAACAATCTAGAGGTCACTGGAACAATCCCTACGACCATTGCTATCGTTTTCAGTCTCTACGACGTCGATTTAAAAGCTTGATCTCCGAAAATCGGTTTCTGTCCCACCCTCCACCTTACCGGTCGACTTCAAAGAAAGACTTATATAAAAAATCTAGAGGTCACTGGAGGGTGGCCTTCAACGTCGATTCAAAACAAAGACTTATATCAATTTCCTTACATCTATATTAACTAAACTTAAAAAAGAACATTCATATTGTTATCGAAAATTAGGATATAACTCATTGAGTTTCATGTGACTGAAAACAAAAAACCCAGAACATAAATGGGTAACCAAATGTGACGAGGAAATCATCTTAATTCTTCTGGAAAATTAGGATATAAGTTATTGAGTTTTACGTGATTTATTTAGAGAAATTCCGTTACCCATCGTACTAGATGCATCTACCGTGATTGAATCGATTTCTATCCCAACTTCCGCCTTGGCCCTTTTCCTTTCACGTTTTCTGTTAGACAAATGAGACAAACGAGAGCATGGTCTAATTTACTTGAGATTTGATTTTGCGATGAATAGGGTTTGATGGAGTGAAGGCTAGTCAAAAGCATTGCCATTAAAGAAGCCTCCGTCAACTCTCCGAATTAAAGAACTCAAACAGAGCACAATTGGTGATGAGGCAAGTTTGGTCAACAAATTGAAAAAATTCAAAGTCAATTTAGGGGAATTGGTCAAAAAATGCCAATGTGGCAAAGGGGTAACCGGGTGACCCCTTCACTTTGGCCAAAAGGACTTAATCGACCCGACAAAAAGAACTTGGTTCCCTCATAAAGGCATCAAAATAGTTTAGGGACTAAACAGGTAAACCCTAGAAACTTCATAGGATGTATATGTCATTACAACACCTTAGTGTTGGCTCATTTAAAATTCCGCTATCGCAAAGAATTATTAGGCTATACGGTATAGAGTATCACGATCATAAATATGCTATCGAAAAGCAATCAGAATTGGCACTTTGATATCAAAATCTATACTTGTATCGTCCTTTGTAAAAAGGAACAACATAGAATTAGTAAATCGTGAAAATTAAAAGATTTTTTGTATAACGTCTTAGACGAAAAGAAAGAACAAACAAAACAACTGCATCATATCAACAATGTCAAGGATGATACATATTCTTAAGTATTTTGATACTTATAAAAAAAATTAGAAAATTAGCTTAAAGGTCCTATTTTTTCCCCGTTTCTTTAGCTGTTGCTTCAAATATTCAGTTTACTTTTGGTAGGTATGGAAACGAAAAAGATAATATTCTTGAAGAAGCACCAAAATATAAGCTCAAGAAGTTCATTAAATCGTCTTGGTACTTTTCGAATTGTGGTGATTTTTTCTGGTATAAACATGGCCATTAGGCCTTAAGATTCAATTCATCTCAACCATTATAGTAGACATATTACATCTACTTTTCAATGAAAATAAAATAAAACAAAAACCCTTTTGGTTACCTAAACTTTTATTTTTATAGAATTTTTTTATTATAAAAATACCAACGTACTTTTATTTACTTGTTTATTATAACAATTTATTTGCATCTAAAGTAGGATGTTATAATAAAAAAAATTAATGAAACTATGTTCTTATTTTTTGATATTTAAGAGTGGGAAATAGAATTGTATTCCAGGTTGTAAAATGCTTATTATTATTACCTTGACTCTCTTTTTGCTGGCATTAGAACCAAACCCAAAACATGAAGTTGATCGGTATTGTACAACTAGTTTCTTCCCAGGAGGAAACCAAAACTCAATATCATCCAAAAACTGACACATGTAAGAAAACAAAGTAACTTAACACCATCATTTTAAACAATAAACACATTTGTTTTTTTTATTCTTAAACTTACCCATAAAATCGGGCTTTCATACACCTAAAACACATTTGGTGTGAAGTTGTCCACAGAATCTGTTGATTTTATCCGTGATACCATAAAAACAATCAAATAAACTCGTAACACACTTTGAAGAAAAATAGAGTTGTAACACTTGAAAACTAATTACCTAACCACTTCACGAAGCTTCTCCATCACAACTGCCTTGGTTACATGTTTCTTAATACCATGTCCTTCATTTGGATTATAGTTCCTACAGAAACCAATGTTTATGAACATGTTAATATAGTTAAATATTTCCCATCATATCTTACCAAGGTTGCACATCGGTTGGATATACCTGAAGAGCTTAGTCAAATCCACAACACTTTTTATGTCTCTCAACTGTGAACGTGTTTGGCTGATGATTCCGCAGTGGTGCCCTTGGACGATATTCATGTTGATGAGCGCCTGAATTACGTAGAGAAACCGATTGCGACCCTCGACATGGAGACGAAGACCTTGCGCAACAAGGTGGTAGGCTTGGAGAAGGTGCAATAGAAGCACTAGAAGGTTTGAAGTGGACATGGGAGCCCGATGAGGTGTCGAGGGAACATTACCCAGAGTTATTTGTAGCAGCGGACTTCGAGGACGAAGTCTGATTCAGGTAGGGGAGAGTTGTAACACCCGTATCCTCAGGTATAATTCTTTAAAGTTTAAATTCTCATTTTTGCATTTTTATGTCCTACGACGAGCATAGGATAGTTCCCTACGATGAGCGTAGGAGGAAGATGTCATACATGGGTTTAATGACCTACTCTGAGCGTAGGTTGAGTTATGCTGAGCGTAGGTGCACTGCACCAAAAACCTAGTTTTTGGGGTTGAGAGCCCTATTTAAAGGCTTTAACTCCCCAAGGGAATCTCCATGCTTGACCTCCACTCTCTTAATCAATCATCTCAAAACCCTAGCCACCTTGTGAGAGTTTTGAGGCCCTATAATGTTCTTGTGTCCATATTTGAAGGAGGAGTTCATTAGGGAAGCACTTGGGAGCTCTAAGTGTTGGATTAGGTGTCTAAGCCCATGTAATGCCTGATTCATGGTATGCATTTATTTATAATTTATTCATTTTTGTAGAGCTAATCGACGAGTTGGGAGCCCCAACGAGTAGAAACGAGATTGGATGCGGGTTTTTAAGCAATCTACTCGACGAGTTGAGATCGCTCAACTCGGCGAGTAGGTCTGCCAGAGTGAAACCCTAATTTCAGGGTTTTGCACCCTATTTAAGCACCTTAATCCCCATCTTATGGCCTGATTTCTAGCCTCCAAGTCCCAAAACCTAATCCACAAAACCCTAGAGCTTTGTGTGAGATTGTGAGCCATTTTGAGTGATCTTTGTGTGTTCTTGAACCTTGAGGAAGAAGAAGGAGCTAGAAGGTTCAAGGAGAAGATAGTAGATCCAAAAGCAACATCTCATCCCCTTCATTTTCTGGTAATCAAGCCTCTAACTTGTCTATTAGTTTATTAGATCTCCTTATTTCCACTTTATTGGATTTTAGGTCCAAGAAGCTTGACCCTTGGGATACGGACATCCTAAGCAAGGATCCCTTCAGATCTGAAATCATTAAGGGTTGTTAAGGCATAAAGGTGTAAACTTTATGCCATTGAAACCCCATGCAAGATCTAAGGTGTTAGTTTGGCCTTTTTAAGCCCAAAAGGCCATTCATGGAAGGAAAGTCTGAGACATTACGTGTTCAAATGATATTTTAGGCCTAGATCTATGTTAGTATGCTTTAGCTTGGAGTGGTATGGATTTTGGATCCAGATCTATGTTCTAAAGAACTAGGGTTTTGGCTAAACCCATCAAGAAGGACTATTAGCGGGTAAGTTGGAAATTTTACCCTTAAAAGGGCATTTCCAGTATGTAGATGAAGTATGGGGTTTGGATCTGAAGAGTAGGGATTTAATCCTTTAAGATGGCCCAAACAGACTGAGGAACTCGATGAGTTCAGAGAAGGAATCGATGAGTTGAGTCGTGTTTTTATACAAGGCAGGACTCGGCGAGTCTGCAATGGGACTCGACGAGTTGATTCGCCAAATCACGACTATGAGTAGCCAGGGAACTCAGCGAGTCAGGGGGGGGGGTGACTCGGCGAGTTGGATCATGATTTCAGGATTTATGAGTTATAGAACTCGGCGAGTTGATAGGCCAACTCGGCGAGTTGGGTCAACCCAGAATGCTGACTTTGACCAGGGGTAAAATGGTCATTTTAGCCTTAGAAGGATTCTCCATTTTTGACTAAGTGATTATTGTGATAATGATAGCCGGGGAGTCGTTGGAGCAGCATTCGGGGATTCCTCACACGAGATTTCACAGTTAGCAATCGAGGTGAGTTTCCTTCAGTAGTATCCGGTCAAAGGCACCAATACCGACCCGTGTAAAGTAAATAAGTGTGGGCTGGGCCCGTATCTTAGAATTATTATGTTTAGTAGCTAAGTGTGGGCTAGACCTGTATCTTAGACTTGTTTATGATTAGTAGCTAAGTGTGGGCTGGGCCCATATCTTAGTATTATCTGAGTATGTTTACGAAAATTTTGGACCGTATTTTTGGGATGATTCAAGTTGGTATTAGAGCCTTGGTTTGAGGGATTCAGGCACACTCTCGGGTGTGTCTAAACTCAAGCTCAGGACTTGGTATGAAAATTTTCAAAAGAAAATCATTTTTATAAAAAGAACTTTGAGAAAAAGAAAAGAACTTTGAAAAGAGAAAAGGGTGTGGTGCATGCAATCAATCGAGCTCAAGTAAGTACTCCCAAATTACCCATACAAGTTTATGTTATGATATGTTTATGAGAACTACATGCTAGATTAGGGCTAAGGATCTAGGAAGGATGCCTTATGTGCTTGTTATATGTATATCAGCTTTATGAACTGCATGCTATTACAGTTTAGTCAGTCATATGATGGCCTGATTAGGATATGCTTGATTATGTTTTACTCGATGCTCGAATGCTGCTTGCTTTGTGCTTTTAGGAGCCTTAGTTATCTTTTACTAATAGTAAAAGAATATGTTAAGTTACATATTGCAAGGACTAAATAATTTCATAATGTTAGGTCTAGCTCTATTTCATAGCTCTTGTTTGAGTCCAACCGTTGTAGGGTAGGATCTCTCATTCGAAGAATTATCTAGTCTTAGTGATATGTAATGGTATTCGCGAGCTAGTTAGGGGAATATAGCAGGGACTTATTATGCATTTGATGGCGGAGAGTGGGATGGTGATTACCCTAGGGCAAGCCTAGGATGAGGGTAGCGCGTGAAGCAGTAGTAGTAGAAGGGACTTGGTGAAGTCAAGGCAGTTCTTGAGGAAAGTACGGATAGATGTGGAAGGTAGTATGGGGCCGTATTACTGAAAGCAGAGGATCCGTACTCGAATCAAGGAAGGCTAAGATGAATCCAGGGAACTTGTAGTATATGTGATCCCTCGAGATATGATTAGTATTTTGATGTTTGTTACGATGTGTTTATAGAATGGTGGTATTACGCGCTAGACCAGTCGGTAGTTCAGGTGCCGGTGAGGGATCAGGCTCGGCTCTGGAGCCGGGTAGCTAGACGAATAGACGAGGGAGTTCATCTCCTCTAAGATCACACAATATTCTGGATCAGACTCCTATGATCTTCGGCACGATCAAGGAGGGTATTTTAGAGCTTTTGGATGAGAGACTGAGTGCTTTCCGCACCGAGGTGGTGGCCATGATGGGATCGTGCACGCTGACATTCAGGGAGTTTAGAGCTTGTGGAGCTCCCGATTACCATGGGGATCGGGACCCCATTGCGAGCACTAGATGGTTGGCTGATGCCGCCAACGCATTCCACACCAGCAAATGTCCCGAGGGGGACAAGGTCCGACTTACGTCCTGCCTTCTGAAGGACAAGGCACGTGACTGATGGGAGGAGGTTGGGCATGCTGTAGGTGACGCTGCCCTTGATACTATGACCTATACCGACTTCTTAGCTAGGTTCAGAGTCGAGTTTGTATCTGTGATAGAGGTGTAGCACCATCATGGGAGTTCCAGGATCTCCAACAGATGACTGAGACGGTAACGAAGATCACCGCTATGTTTAGGGAGAGGGCCCTTCTCGTTCCCCAGTATGTGGCAGATGAGGAGATGAAGAAGGCCCGATATCATGAGATGTTGCGGAGTGATATCCGCCAGTTTGTTAGCCGATCCAGCTACAAGACGCTGGAAGACATGATTTTTAGGGCTCGAGAGAGGGAGTTGGATTTAGAGATGGAGAGGAATAGGAAACCAGAGGGGTTTCAGTCAGGGAGTGTGGGCAAGAAGCCCAAGGTAGATTCCTGAGGGAAGGGCCAGCAGGGCCGAGGCCGCTGTGGCAAGTGTGGCAGGACACATGATGGGGTATGCATGGCAGGTAGTTCAGGCTGTTTTAAGTGCGGCCGAACTGGACATTTGAGCAGAGATTGTACAGCTATCACCACCACCATGATAATATCAGACCCGATTTTCTTCCAGTGCAATCAGAGGGGAAATAAGCGGTCCTAGTGCCTGATTTTAGCAGCAGAAGTGTAGGTGGTGGCACCCACTCCTGCTATATTGAGGATTACCGATGGCTGCCAGGGTCGGGCAGATGCGTCAGTGGCAAAGAGCAGAGCCTTCCCGTTGACAGGAATGGAGGCATGAGCAGCTCCCGACGTGGTGACGGGTATGTATCTTCTCCTTATCTCTTTACTTATACTGATTATTGCTTATGTTTATGTGTTTTGTTATAGGACCATTATTAGTGAACGATATATCAACCTTGGTACTGTTTGATTCGGGTGCCACCTGATATTTTGTGTCTATCGCGCTCAGCAAGCGATTCACAGGGGCTCATGGGGAGCTGGACTGCCCACTTGATGTAGAGATAGCAGATGATAGGACCGTTCGGGTTGCAAGGGTTCACCGAGGATGTACACTGCAGTTATTTGATGAGCAATTTTCTATGGATCTAGTCCCTATTCCCCTACGAGGGAATAAAGTTACAGTTGGTATGGATTGGTTGAGCCCCAATGGGGTAGTGATCGGCTGCGAGCAGTAGCTAGTGAGGGTTCTTACTTTTATTGGGGGATGGTTAGTGATTCAGGGTGAGAGGCCACATGGTGGACTGACCCTATATTCTACAGCGAGAGCGAGGCGCTATCTTCAGCAGGGTTGCGTAGGTTATGTCGCCTATGTCATGTATACCCGGGAGAAGGGTAAGGCGGTAGTAGATGATGTACCGATTGTGCGAGAGTACCCGGATGTATTCCCGAAGGATTTTCCTTGGGTACCTCCGGAGAGACAGGTTGAGTTTAGGATTGACCTAGTCCATGGTGTGGCTTCGATAGCCAAGGCACCATATCTATTGGCTCCTCCCGAGATGCAGGAGTTGTCTACGCAGCTGCAGGAGCTGCTAGACAAGGGATTTATCAGGCCGAACAGTTCACCATGGGGAGCCCCGATCCTGTTTGTGAAGAAGAAGGATGGGTCACATCGCATGTGTATAGACTACCGGGAGCTGAATAAGGTAACGGTGAAGAATCGTTATCCCGTTCCGAGGGTTGATGATTTGTTTGACTAGCTACAAGGCGCATCTTTGTTCTCCAAGATTGATTTACGATCGGGTATCACCAGATGCGAGTCAGGGACGAGGATGGGTAGAAGACATCTTTTAGGACTCGCTATGGTCACTATGAGTTTTTGGCGATGCCGTTTGGGCTCACCAATAATCCAGCTTCGTTCATGGATCTCATGAACTGCGTGTGCAGACCGATGTTGGATCGGTCTATGATAGTCTTCATCGATGATATCTTGGTCCATTCCAAGACTCAGGAGCATCATGAGGAGCACTTGAGGGAGGTGCTGGAGACACTGAGGAGGGAGAGATTCTTCGCTAAGTTCTCCAAGTGTGAGTTCTGGTAGCATGAGGTACAGGTTCTGGGGAACCTTGTCAACCGGAAGGGTATTTTGGTCGACCCGGCCAAGATAGAGGCTGTAATGCAGTGGGAAATTTCGAGGTCTCCAACTGAGATTCGGTGTTTCATTGGTCTAGCAGGTTATTACCAGAGATTCATCCAGGATTTCTCCTACATCGCTGTTCCTTTGACCTAACTGACCAAGATGTCGGTGACATTCTGCTAGGAGCCAGAGCAGCACGCAGCCTTCGAGACCCTCAGACAGCGGTGATGCGAGGCACCGATTCTGACTTTGCCAGAGGGCGTCGATGACTTCGTGGTTTACTATGATGCTTCGATCACGGGCATGGGTGTGGTATTGATGCAATGACGTCACATGATTGCTTATGCTTCGATGCCTTTGAAACCTCACGAGGCTAACTATCCGACGCATAATTTAGAGCTGGGGGCTGTGGTTTTCGCCTTCAAGATTTGGCGACATTACCTCTATAGGGTCCGCTGTACCATTTACACGGATCACAAGAGTTTGAGGTACCTCATGGATCAACCGAATCTGAACATGAGGCAGTGTTGGTGGTTAGATGTGGTGAAGGACTACGACTGTGATATCTTTTACCACCTAGGGAAGGCCAATGTGGTGGCCGACGCCTTGAGCCGCAAGGCGATAGCGGCCCCAATTCGAGACATCTGTCTGAGGATGCCAGTGATTACTCCATTGCCGGTGCAGATCAGAGAGGCGCAGGTTTAAGGCCTGAAGGAGGAGCGCCGGAAGTGCGAGCGGATCAAAGGCCAGGTGGCCTCCTTTGATTACGACAGCCGTGGGTTGTTGACCTTGCATGGGAGGGTCTGGGTTCTGTACTGGGGCGGAGTATGACAGGTTCTGATGGATGAGGCCCATAAGTCGAGGTTCTCCATCCATCCCGGGGCGACGAAGATGTATCAGGATCTTCGCCCTGATTATTGGTGGCCCAGCATGAAGCGGGACGTAGCATGGTACGTGGAGCGGTGCTTGACCATCAGGAAGGTCAAGGCCGAGCATCAGCGCCCCCACGACAAGATGCAGCCGTTAGACATTCTTGTGTGGAAATAGGAAGATATCACTATGGACTTCATCACAAAGCTTCCCAGGACCGCACGTGGAGTCGATTCGATATGGGTCATCGTGGATCGGTTGAACAAGAGTGCTTATTTTATCCCAATCCAGGAAAGTATATCGGCTGAGAAGATGGATGAGATTTACATGCATGAGATAGTTGCACGACATAGAGTGTCTGTCTCGATGGTGTCAGACTGAGATGTCCATTTCACTTCCATGTTTTGGAAGTTGTTTCATGACGAGATGGGTACTCGTCTCCACTTCAGCACCACTTTCCACCCTCAGACGGATGGACAGAGCGAGAGGACGATTTAGACTCTCGAGGACATGCCACGCGCATATGTTTTGGATTTCGGTGGAAGTTGGGATACGTATATTCCGTTAGCGGAATTTTCGTATAACAACAACTACCACGACATCATAGACCGACCTCCCTTCGAGATGCTCTATGGGAGGAAGTGTAGGACCCTAATATGTTGGGCCGATGTCAGTCAGAGAGTCATGGGGAGTACTGAGGTAGTAGACAAGACTACAGAGAGGATCGAGCAGACCCGAAGTAGGCTCTAGACTACTCAGAGTTGTCAGAAGAGCTACGCCGACAAGCGGCGTTCAGACTTGGAGTTTTAAGTGGGCGACATGGTCCTCTTGAAGGTGTCACCTTGGAAAGGTGTCATCCGTTTCTGGAAGCTGGGCAAGCCGGGCCCCAAGTGTTGGATTAGGTGTCTAAGCCCATAACTGTAATTGGTATGTACTTGACCCGATAGTAGCATGGTGCTTTTGGGTTGCCTTCACTGGAGCAATTTGATAGAATGGATATTTGAGAAAGAGGTTATTTGTGATTTATTGATATCTTATATGAATAATATATTAACTGAGAAATCATATTATTTAATTAGGATTGATCAAGAATTAATTTGGAATTAATTTAGTAATTAAAAAAGACTGATTAAATTTACGGGGACTGATTAGGTAAATCAATAATACTTATAGTTTGGGCTAATGATCCATGTTGATTAGGGATGGACTAAACCAATATGAGAGTCCATGAAGGTTTATTCCAAAGGGCCTATGAAATGTGGAGAGTCATGGTGAATTAGGGTTTACATGTAAGAAACCCTCGGAATTTCACACTATAAAAGTAACCCGTAGCATCCCTAAAATCGGCCATAAGAATTCCAAGGTGAAACCATAGCCGATTTTGTGCTTCCTAACCTCTATCTAATAAGCCTCCTTTTGCTTTTGGTGTTTGCAACTTATTAGAGGTATCACACTCGAGGTACTAAGCTCTTGAAAGGCCAAGAACTATAAGGTACAACTAAGAGGTATTCATCTAACTAGTTTTTATGTTGTATATCTCCAATTGCATGCTAGCTAGGGTAAATGCTTTGGATAAAATGAAATTGCATGTATAACTTGAGAAAACTTAGATCCAAAGCATTAGGGTTGTATGTGCACCATATGATTGTTATAGTGCTCAAAACCCATCAGTTGTATCAAAGCCTAGGGTGTTTTCTGTTATATTGATGCAATTTTATTGTTTTCAAAGTTGAAAAAATTTCAATTTTGGCCTCTAACTGCTGGACTCGACGAGTCCTATGATGGAACTCGATGAGTAGGTGCCAACTCGACGAGTCCATTGCCTGGCTCGACGAGTTGGATCATCTGTTTGCAGTTTTTTCGAGTTTTTGGCCAAATTTGGATTAGGATCATTACCACAAGTTGTTTTGATTGATAAAATTCGATTTTTCTGATAAGGTAATGATTATCCTCATCCAATTAAATGATGATTGTCAAATTTTAAGATAATTACTAGATAAGGTAATGATTATCCTCAAGTTTTGGAATTTAAAATTTGATTAAAAAGTTTTGATTTTGAAATATTTAAATTCTAAACCCTAGAGTTTTAAAAGTTTAAAATTCAACCCTTATACTATTATAATATTAATAACTTACTACTTATATATATATATATATATATATATATATATATATATATATATATATATATAAGTCAGTCAGTCTTACCGTTAGTAGGCCTCATTCACGAAACTGGTCTTCAAGGGGGGTATATCATTTATCACCCAAACTGCTGGAGTTGAGTATGACAAGACCTTCTCACCGGTAGCGAAGATCAAATATATAAGGGTTATGCTAGCCATAGCTGGATTTCATGATTATGAAATAGGGTAGATGGATGTCAAAACCACTTTCCTTAATGAGAAGTTGGCTGAAAATATTTACATGAGTCAGCCATAAGGTTTTGTAGATGCAAAGTACCCTAATAGAGTGTGTAAACTTGAGAAACCCATTTATGGATTAAAACAAGCATCTCATAGATGGAATCCTTGTTTCGATGAGATAGTCAAAGAGTTTGGTTTTTCGAGAAGTGAGGATGAGTCCTGCGTATATGTCAAGGCTAGTGGGAGTATAGTTAGCTTTCTGGTATTGTATGTGGATGACATACTTGTTGGATAATGTGTCCAAGTCCATAACTATTTCTGGTAAGTACTTGACCCGACCAGACATGGTTCATTTGGGTTGCATGGCACCATGCAATTGGATAAACTAAATGAGAGAAATAACACATATGGTTTATTAATATATTATAAGTTCTAATATATTAATAATATTATTTAATTAGTTTTGATCAAGAATTAATTTAGAATTAATTAAGTGATCAAAAGATAACTAATTAAATATATGGGTAGATTATGTAAATCTTCCATATCTTATATAGTGGGCTAAGAGGCTCCATGGATTATCAAGTTGGGTTTCACCCATAAGATGCTCCATGGAGTTAACCCATGGATCAAGAAATGAAGAGTCATGGAACATTAGGGTTTACCTAATGTCACACACTATATAAGCAATGTAACTCTCCCCAAAATCGGCTACACTAAGAAACAAGAGGGCTTGGCCGATTTTGCATGTGTTAGAGTATTCTCTCAAGTTTATTCTTTGCATTTGGTGTTGTGTGAAGCATTTAAGGCATCACACTTGAGGTGCTAGGCTCACAAGGTTTCAAGGAACACTTACAACAACAAGGTATGTAGTTCTATTTATTATTCAAGTTAATATTGTTCCCCATGTATGGTAGATAGGATCATAGCCTTGGAATTCAACTTTGCATGATAATTAGACAAACATAGATCCAAGGTTATTAGGGTTGCATGTACACTTAGGAAGTGTTAGAATGCTCAAAACCCAACAGTGGTATTAGAGCCTAGGCTTGTTTGTTTGTTATTTGTGCAAAATTGTTGAAAAAAGTCGATATTTTTGCAATCTGCCTGATAAACTCGCCGAGTCCATGGGGGGACTCGCCGAGTTCATGTGTATCTTCATCCTACTCGCCGAGTAGGTTCGTGCACTCGACGAGTAGGAGCCTCAGAATGCAGATTTTCGACTTTAGTTGCTGGAAATGGACTAGAAACATTACCCTAAACTGTTTTGGTACTTGAAAACTTGTTTTAGATGGTGTAATGTCTTTGCTAATCCATTTACAATAACAAGTTATCAAAATTACAAAGTTTCAAGTGTAAGTTTTGATTCATGAAAGTGTTCATGTTCATGTTCTTGATCTTATGATGTTTAGATGATCATATGAATTGTTTGTAACCTATGTGGTAGATTAATTCTTGATCATTATGTGTTTTAATGGAGTCCATAACTTGTCCTCAAGTTATGGAAAACCAAAAGTCACTTTGCTTTAAAACCATTAAAAGAACACATGGGTTATAAAAATGAAGAGTCTTCTTTTTTAATACCCTAATAAACTCATAAGTTACAAGAAATAAAAAGTTTTGAAAGTTTACAAAACTTGCCCTCAAGTTTTGGAACAAGTAAAGTCTTGATTAAAACTTTAGTTCCAACCCTTAGAATTTTAAAAGTTAAAATTCAACCCTTATACTTATAATATTATAAGTTAATAATAATATATATTTGTATAAGATCAAAGTCGTCTTAGCGCTAGTACGCCTCATTCACGAAGCCGGTCTATAAGGTGGGTATAAGGTTGTTGCCAATAAAATGGCAACTTAATGGGTGTCCACTCTCACCCACTGCTTGCTTGACTGGTGGAGGGTCGTTAGCCGAACGGGTAAGACAAGGACTTATAAATTCTCATTAAAAGTATGATGAATATTATAAAGTAACTAAATGTTTTATTAAATTCCCAATCTTAGTGACTTTAGGAAAAATGTGAATAAGGTGCTAATCCATGAAATTACACTTTACACTTTGTCTAAGTCGTTAGTGGAGCGTGTGTGGTTAACCGACACACTAACTTGGACTTAACAAGGTAGGTAAAGGGTGACTTAATATTTATCATAGTATCGATGGAGCGTGTGTGGTTAACCGGCACATCGATTGAGGGGTAATACATTAAGGGTACCAAGTAATTTGCATGGTTACTTCACACCTTGTTTTGTGATCCTCGGCATCCCAGTCACAAAACTTGGAGGGCACACTCGAGATTGAAACATGCCTTTGAAAAGTTCATTGTATCTCAAAAGAATCTAGGAGTTTCTAAGAACCAAATTGAATATTTTTAATATTTCGACTTTGGTGGAAATTGGTGAATCGTCATTCACCTACCTTTCAAATATGTTATTACTTAGATTACGGCATACCTCTTCTAAGTATAATATATTGTGCTTGGGTCCTAGCCTTAATACTACATTTGGGTGTTTTATTAAGGACTATCTCTATTTCTAAACTAAACTTTTCTTCTTTTCAGATGTCTGCAAACACTGCTGCTTTTGGCTCTAATCCTAATGGCTCATTTTCTCTAATGAACTTGTGTGGGAAAGTCACTTTTGATGGGTCCAACTTTAATGAATGGATCAGAAACATTCGAATGATTACTCGCTACGAGGACAAAGAATATGTCCTCGATAAGGAGCTTAAGGAGATTGATGAGACAGTTGCTACTCCTCAAGACATCGCTGACTTTAGGGCACATGAAAGGGATGCCACCAAGGTGGCATGCATCATGATGGCCACTATGACAGCCGACCTCCAAAAGTCCTACGAGGACTACTACCCTTTTGAAATGCACCAAGATTTGATGGAAATATACCATCAAAGTGCACGACAAGAGAGGTATGAAATCATCTCCTCCATGATAACAACCCGAATTAAGGATGGAGAACCCATCACGGGCCACATGCAGAAAATGCAAAGATTTGTGGACCGCTTGCTGAAGCTTAATCTGAACTTCCCCAAGGAGCTAGCAATAGATATTATTTTGCACTCCTTACCTTCATGCTATGATCAATTCCGCATGACATACCACATGAACAAGGAAGAGGTCACTCTCAGCAAACTTCAAGGACTCTTAAAGACCACGGAAAATGGTCTTAAGGGTAAGGCAGTTGTTACTACTCCTACTCCTACCAACTCCGCCCCTGTCTTGGCAATCGGGAAAGGACGAGGGAAGAAGAGAAAGAGTTCTTAGAAGGGTACCAAGGTTAGGACCCTTGATGGATCTTCTTCAAGTGGAACCAAGAAAGGTTTCATCACTCCTTCTTCTGACCCAAAAGAGGCTGAATGCTTCTATTGCCATGAAAAGGCACATTGGAAGCGGAACTGCCCAAAGTACCAGCAAGATGTGAAGGATGGGAAAGTTAAACCCAACCATGCAGGTATTTACACTATCTTATCTAATAACTCACCCCATTCTAACTCATGGGTCCTTGATACCGGTTGTGGTATTCATATATGTTCTGATTTGCAGGGACTAAGAAGAAGTGAGAATGTGGAGCAAGGAAGAATAAACTTGATCATGGGAAACAGGAAAGCTTCACCTGTCACCAAGATTGGAGTTTATACTTTATCGCTAAGTAGTGGGTTTAGTTTAGATTTGAATAAATGTTGTTATTCACTAGAAATGGCAAGAAATATTATTTCCTTTCATGCATTGTATAAACAAGGTTTCACCTTTTCATTTGATAATGAAGTTGGTTTGATTAATACTTCCTTTAATAATGTTCTTTATTTTAAAGCAGTACCTTGTGATGGCATGTATGAAACTGTATCTGTGGTTGATAACTTACGAAATAATGTATTGTGTGTTGATTCTATTAATAATAATAACTTGGATAAAGCATCACTATGGAATTGTCGTCTTGGACATATAAGCAAGAAACACATAGGCCAACTCCAAAAGGATGGAGTCTTGGAGTCATTTGACCTAAAGTCTGATGATAATTGCGAATCATGCTTACTTGGAAAAATGACAAAGTCACCTTTCACAGGTTCTTGTGAGAGGGGTGAAGGTTTGTTGGATCTTGTGCACACGGATGTGTGTGGACCATTCAAACATGCCACAAGGGATGCTAATCGTTATTATTTGACTTTTACTAATGATTATAGTAGATATGAATATGTCTACTTAATCAAGCATAAGTTAGAGACTTTCGAAAGGTTTAAGGAATTTAAACAGGAAGTCAAGAATCAATTGGGCAGGAACATTAAGATGCTTCGATCCGATCGAGGTGGTGAGTATCTTAGTTCAGAGTTCCTCGACTATCTTAGGGAATGTGGGATTGTCTCACAATTGACACCTCCCAGGACACCGCAGTTGAATGGTGTGGCTAAGAGGCGTAATCGAACCTATTTGGATATGGTTCGTTCCATGATGAGTCGAGCTTCGTTACCAATCTCATTCTGGGGGTATGCCTTAGAGACTGCCGCCTATATTCTTAATCTAGTCCCTACAAAGAAAGTTGCCAAAACTCCTCACGAGATGTGGACTGGTAAAGTACCTAAACTAGACCACATCAAGATTTGGGGTTGGGAGGCTTTTGTGAGGTGCGAGTCTCATGATAAGCTAGAACCCAGAAGCGAGAGGTGTATTTTCATCGGCTACCCACAAAGATCCTTTGGTTACCTCTTCTACAGACCTAGTGATAATGTGGTATTTGTAGCAAGAAGAGGAGTCTTTTGAGAGAGAGAGTTTATAAGCCAAGGAGACAGTGGGAGGCAAATTTACCTTGAAGAACTTCAAGAGTCAAGTGGTGAAGGAACTTCAAACCCTAGCCCTCAACTTGAGGAGGAAACTCCTGTTGAGCCAATTGACGAGTCTGTACTTCTGAGGCATTCCACGAGAGTTAGGAATGCACCTGAGCATTACTATGGTTTCCATATTACTGCGGAAGGTGAGACACTTATTAGTGATGAGACACTAGTAGGTCTGGATGAACCTAACAGCTACACGGAAGCCATGGCAGGCCCTGAGTCTGCTAAATGGAAAGAGGCTATGGATAGCGAGATACAATCCAGGTATGACAATCAAGTTTGGAACTTGGTTGAGAATGTACCAGGTCGTAAGACTGTAGGGTGCAAATGGATCTACTTCAAGAAGAAGACCGACATGGATGGTAATGTACACACTTATAAGGCTCGACTGGTTGCAAAGGGCTTCTCTCAAACTCCTGGAGTGGATTATGATGAGACTTTTTCTCCAGTAGCTAAGATTAAGTCTATTAGGGTTATGTTAGCCATAGCTGCATTTTATGACTATGAAATATGGAAAATGGATGTCAAAACCGCTTTCCTTAATGGAAAGTTGACTGAAGATGTTTACATGAGTCAGCCAGAAGGTTTTGTCAGCAACGAGTACCCTAATAGAGTGTGTAAGCTTGAGAAATCCATTTATGGATTAAAGCAAGCACCTCGCAGATGGAATCTTTGCTTTAATGAGAAAGTCAAGGAATTTAGCTTTTCTAGGAATGAAGATGAATCTTGTATGTATGTCAAGGCTAGTGGGAGTATTGTTTGCTTTTTGGTATTGTATGTGGATGGCATACTACTCATAGGAAATGACATCCCTACTCTACAGGAAGTTAAGTCCTGGCTTGGAAAGTGTTTCTCTATGAAGGACCTAGGAGAAGCTGCCTATATTCTAGGGATAAGGATTTTGAGAAACCGGAGTAAAAGACTAATTGGACTTAGTCAAAATACCTACTTGGACAACGTGTTGAAGAGATTCAGCATGCAGAACTCCAAGAAAGGAGAGTTACCCATCCAGAGTAATGCCAGATTGAGTAAGACACAAAGCTCAAATACCGAGGCTAAGATAGCATAAATGAGTCAAGTACCTTATGCTTCAGCAGTAGGCTCGATCATGTATGCTATGACGTGTACTCGACCTGATGTAGCCTTTGCCTTGAGAATGGTTAGCAGGTATCAGGGGAATCCTGGCAAGGCACACTGGACTGCGGTAAAGAATATCCTCAAGTACCTACGGAGGACTAAGGACTGGGTCCTTACCCTCGGCGGGAGTGATGACTTAAGAGTTGTAGGGTATAGTGATGCTAGATTCCAAACTGATAGGGATAATTTCCGCTCTCAGTCGGGCTGGGTCTTTACCTTAAACGGAGGAGCAATCACTTAGAAGAGTTCCAAGCAGGAGACAGTGGCTGATTCCACTTGTGAATCAGAGTATATAGCAACAAGCGAGGCAGCAAAGGAGGCAATATGGCTAAAGAACTTCATTGGAGACCTTGGAGTTGTACCAGCTATAAAGGAGCCCATGGAAATTTTATGTGATAGTGAAAGTGCTGTTGCCTTAGCCAAGGAACCAAGGGATCACGGGAAATCCAGACACATCGACAGAAAATATCATTTTATCAGACATCGCATAGAAGAAGGAATCCTCGTGACAAAGAGGGTATCATCGGATGAGAACCCAATAGATCCCCTCACGAAGGGACTGAGTAGGGTTAAGCATCTCCAGCATGCTCGGAGCATAGGGCTGAAGGATGATATAAGTTTTAGTAGTTAGATAAATTATGAAATTTGTAAAGTGTAATTGACATCTGATGATGAATAAAAGTTGTGTTTATTTATGAGTAAAGTGTTACTATCTTTTGTCAATTGTTTACTATAATTTCTTTTGCATGTTTTGACTTCCAGAATAGTATGTTGTGGTTTCACATATTATTCAAACTTTCCACAGTCAGTCATATGTTGGAAGTAGATATGAAGTAAGACTGTTATGAAGTTGGTTGTAGTTGTCAGGATATAAGACAACACTTCTTGAGTGCTCATAAGTTCTGAGTATTGGAATCAACCCATGCTCACTGGAATCACTGCATGGAATTTTATATCGAGTGATCGTGAGACGGTAATGTCATATAAGTCTTCAAACCTAGAGATATGAATTGTTGCCTATGAATTGATTATGCATTGATTGTACGAAAACGCATTGGTAACTCGATGTTATAAAACGTGCTTTTGTGTATAATTCAACTAGTAGTAGAACAAACATATGAGTCGAAGTTTATCTGTTCCTTCTTGGATTAGAAGCTGATATCTGGGACCCTCGATGATTTTGTTTTGACCTATGTACCGGGCCCGGTCAGAACTAAGTTGATGTGTTCAATTAAGTTCTTTGTCAAACAAATCGGGAATCGGGAAACAAAATGCTGGACAATGAGTAAGACATTGTTCCCTGTAATTGTCCAGCTGATATCTAGAACAGAGGATTATATGATCACTTATCTTAAATGGCGTATCAACATCTTCTCAGTTTCGAGAGACCTTGAAAGAGCTACGATTGCCGATCGGTCCTGAAGTATTGCAGTTATAGTTATTAGACTTATCTAAGTGGGAGACTGTTGGATAAGGTGTCTAAGTCCATAACTATTTCTGGTAAGTACTTGACCCGACCCAGCATGGTCCATTTGGGTTGCATGGCACCATGCAATTGGATAAACTAAATGAGAGAAATAACACATATGGTTTATTAATATATTATAAGTTCTAATATATTAATAATATTATTTAATTAGTTTTGATCAAGAATTAATTTAGAATTAATTAAGTGATCAAAAGATAACTAATTAAATATATGGGTAGATTATGTAAATCTTCCTTATCTTATATAGTGGGCTAAGAGGCTCCATGGATTATCAAGTTGGGTTTCACCCATAAGATGCTCCATGGAGTTAACCCATGGATCAAGAAATGAAGAGTCATGGAACATTAGGGTTTACCTAATGTCACACACTATATAAGCAATGTAACTCTCCCCAAAATCGGCTACACTAAGAAACAAGAGGGCTTGGCCGATTTTGCATGTGTTAGAGTATTCTCTCAAGTTTATTCTTTGCATTTGGTGTTGTGTGAAGCATTTGAGGCATCACACTTGAGGTGCTAGGCTCACAAGGTTTCAAGGAACACTTACAACAACAAGGTATGTAGTTCTATCTATTATTCAAGTTAATATTGTTCCCCATGTATGCTAGATAGGGTCATAGCCTTGGAATTCAACTTTGCATGATAATTAGACAAACATAGATCCAAGGTTATTAGGGTTGCATGTACACTTAGGAAGTGTTAGAATGCTCAAAACCCAACAATACTGCTCATAGGAAACTACATTCCAACCTTTCAGGAAGTTAAGTCCTGGCTTGGGAAGTGTTTCGCTCTGAAGGACCTCGGGGAAGCTGCTTACATTCTAGGGATAAGGATGCTCGATCATGTATGCTATAACATGTACTCGCCTTGGTGTGACTTTTTCTTTGAGCATGGTTAGTCGATATCAAGGGAATCTTGGTAGAACTTAATGGATAGCAGTAAAGAACGTTCCTAAATACCTACGGAGGACAAAGGACCGGGTCCTAACCCTTGGTGGGAGTGATGACTTGAGAGTGACAGGGTATAGTGATGCCAATTTTCAAACCAACGTAGATAATTTTTGCTCTCAGTCGGGCTGGGTATTTACCCTAAATGGAGGAGCAATAACATGGAAAAGTTCCAAACAGGAGACTGTAGCTGATTCAACGTGCGAATCAGAGTACATAGTAGCAAGCGACGCGTCGAAGGAGGAAATATGGCTAAAGAACTTCATCGAAGACCTTGGAGTTGTACCAGCTGTAAAGGAGCCTATGGAGATTTTCTATGACAACGAGGGTGTGGTTGCCTTAACCAAAGAATCAAGGGATCATGGTAGATCCAGGCACATCGACATAAAATATGACTTCATAAGACATCGAGTAGAAGAGGGACTCCTCGTAGTGAAGAGGGTATCTTCAGAGGAGAACCCATTAGATCCCTTTACGAAGGGACTGACTAGGGTTAAGCATTTGCAGCATGCTAAGAGCATTGGCCTTAGAGACGATATTAGTTTTAGTGATTAGATAGGCAGTTAGAAACTTGTAATAAAAAAATGTAATTGACATTTGATGATTAAATATTAAGGGTTTTATTTATAAGTAAAGTTTACTGTCTTTTGTCAATTATTTATTTTATGGTTGAATTTTGCATGTTTTGAGTTCAAGAATAATATGATTATTCAAACTATCCATAGTCAATCATACTTTGGAAGTAAGCTATGAGGTTAGACTATCATGAATTGGCTTGTAGATTGTCTAAAGTGTTTAGATATAGCAAAGGTTGCTACAACGTTCATGAGTGCTCTTGAAATACGATTTGAGAATTGGATTAAACCCATGCTCACATGAATCACTTCATGGAATCTATTACGAGTGATTGTGAGACGATAATATCGTATAGTCTTCAAACTAAGATATATGACTTGCTGATTGCGAGTTAGTTGTGCATTGATAGTACAAAAAGCATCAGTAACTTGATGTTATAAAACGTTTTGTTGTGTATAATTTAACAAGTAATTAGTACAAGCATATAATTCGAAGTTTATCTATTCCTTTTATCCTAAGAGGATTAAAAGCAATATCTTGGGCCCCTCGATGTTTTGTTTTGACTTATGTGCAGGGCCCAGTCAGGACTAAATTGACGTGTTCAATTAAGTTCTATGTCTAACAATTCGGAAATCGGGAAACAAACTGTTGGACAATAAGTATGACTATGTTCCATGTATTTGTCCACAAGATATGTTGAAGAACAAAGGACGGTATGATCCCTTATCTAAAGGACGCGTCATTTATTTGATCAGAGTTCGACAACGACTTTTGAGAGCTACGATTGCCAATCGGATTCTAAAGTTGCATTAGCAGTTATAGCTATTAGACTTATCCAAGTGGGAGATTATTGGATCAGGTGTCTAAGCCCATAACTATAATTGGTATGTACTTGACTCGATAGTAGCATGGTTCTTTTGGGTTGCCTCCACCGGAGTAATTTGATAGGATAGATATTTGAGAAAGAGGTTATTTGTGATTTATTAATATATTATATGAATAATATATTAATTGAGAAATCATATTATTTAATTAGTATTTATCAAGAATTGATATAGAATTAATTTTGTGATCAAAAGAGACTGATTAAATTTACGGGGACTGATTAGGTAAATTAATAATACTTATAGTTTGGGCTAATGGTCCATGTTGATTAGGGATTGACTAAACCTATATGAGAGTCCATGAAGGTTTAGTTCAAAGGGCCTATGAAATGTGAAGATTCATGGTGAATTAGGGTTTACATGTAAGAAACCCTAGGAATTCCACAGTATAAAAGTAACCCCTAACATCCCTAAAATCGGCCATAAGAATTCCAAGGTGAAACCCTAGCTGATTTTGTGCTTCCTAACCTCTCTCTAATAAGCCTCCGTTTGCTTTTGGTGTTTGTAACTTATTATAGGTATCACACTTAAGGTACTAAGCTCTTGAAAGGCCAAGAACGATAAGCTACAACTAAGAGGTATTCATCTAACTAGTTTTTATTTTGTATATCCCCAATTGCATGCTAGCTAGGGTATATGCTTTGGATAAAATGAAATTGCATGTATAACTTAAGAAAGCTTAGATCCAAAGCATTAGGGTTGTATGTGCACCATAGGATTGTTATAGTGCTCAAAACCCATCACCAGGTATATCAGACCTTTTAGGGTTATAGCCTGAGTGGGCAAGGCAGCGTACCGATTGGATCTTCCAGCAGAGCTCAGCTAGACCACAACACTTTCCATGTTTCTTAGCTACAGAAATTCTTAGTGGATGACTCAGCGATTGTGCCTTTAGAGGACATTCGGGTTAATGACAACCTGAATTACATCGAGAGACCAGTAACTATTCTCGATAAGAAGACGAAGGAGCTGAGGAATAAGAGGGTTGAGTTGGTGAAAGTGTAGTGGCAGCTCCGTAGGGGTTCAGAGTAGACTTGGGAGCCCGAGGAGGAGATGAGGGAGCACTAACCGGAGTTGTTTCTAGACGCGACAGACTTTGAGGACGAAGTCTAAGTCAAGTAGGGGAGAATTGTAACGCCTGATTCCTGGTATGCATTTATTTATAATCTATTCTTTTTCTAGAGCTACTCGACGAGTTGGGAGCCCCAGAATCGTCGAGTAGAAACGAGATTAGGCGCGGTTTTTTAAGCAATCTACTCGACGAGTTGAGATCCCTCAACTCGGAGACTAGGTCTGCCAGAGTGAAACCCTAATTTTGGGGGGTTTCACCATATTTAAACATTTTAATCCCCACCTTATGGCTTCATTTCCAGCCTCCAAGTCCCAAAATCTAATCCACAAAACCCTAGAGCTTTGTGTGAGCTTGTGAGCCATTTTGAGTGATCTTTGTGTGTTCTTGAAGCTTGAGGAAGAAGAAGGAGCAATAAGGTTCAACGAGAAGATAGTAGATACAGAAGCAACATCTCACCCCCTTCATTTTCTGGTAATCAAGCCTCTAACTTGTCTATTAGTTTATTAGATCTCCTTATTTCCACTTTATTGGGTTTTGGGTCCAAGAAGCTTGACCCTTGGGATATGGACGTCCTAAGCAAGGATCCCTTCAAATCTGGAATCATTAAGGGTTGTTAAGGCATAACGGTGCAAGCTTTATGCCATTGAATCCCCCATGCAAGCTCTAAGGTGTTAGTTTGGCCTTTTTAAGCCCAAAAGGCCATGCATGGAAGGAAAGTCTAAGACTTTACGTGTTCAAATGATATTTTAGGCCTAGATCTATGTTAGTATGCTTTAGCTTGGAGTAGTATGGCTTTTGGATCAAGATCTATGCTCTATAGAACTAGGGTTTTGGATAGCGATTTCAAGATTTTTGAATTATAGAACTCGGCAAGCTGATAGGCCAACTCGGTGAGTTGGGTCAAAACAAAATGTTGACTTTGACCAGGGGTAAAATGGTTATTTTACCCTTAGAAGGATTCTCCATTTTTGACTAAGTGATTATTATGATAATGATAGCCAGTGAGTCGTTGGAGCAGCAGTCAGGGATTCCTCACATGAGATTTCACAGTTAGCATACGAGGTGAGTTTCCTTTAGTAGTAGCGGGTTGAAGGCACCAATGGCGGCCCGTGTAGAGTAACTAAGTGTGGGCTGGGCTTGTATCTTAGAATTATTATGTTTAGTAGCTAAGTGTGGGCTGGGCTCGTATCTTAGACTTCTTTATGATTAGTAGCTAAGTGTGGGCAGGGCCCGTATCTTAGTATTATCTGAGTATGTTTATGAACTGGTAGATTATAGTTATACTTGTTGTTTGTGTGATACTTGTATGTATGTTTAGTTAGAGGAGTGTGGACAGGGGCTCGTATCTCCTGAATAGCGGAGCGTGGGCGAGGCCCATACCTCCTAGCCAGCTGAGTGTGGGCGAGGCCCTTATCTCCTAGTTAACAGAGTGTGGGCGAGGCCAGTATCTATGAGATATCTGAGTGTGGGCGAGGCCTGTATCCCATAGTTAGCCGAGTATTGGCAGGGGACCATACATCCTTGAGTGTGGGCGATGCCCGTATTTCCTAGCTGCATGTTATATGTTATGTGTATGGTATGGGGTAGTTTGGGGAGACTCACTAAGCTTTGTGCTTATAGTTTTCAGTTTTGGTTTCAGGTACTTCCGGTAGCAAAGGGAAGAGCTCAGGATGATTGCAGTGCACACACCATTCGTTCAGCCTGTGATGTTTAGACTCTGATATTTTGAGACATGATTTTGATACAATATTTTATTATGATGATTTGAGATTCATGACTTATGATCTTTTTGTGATGTTTGATGAATTATGATTTTTTTAAATGCTTTTAAAACGAAAATTTTGGAGCATATTTTTGGGATGTTTCACCCATAACTATAATTGGTATGTACTTGATTTGATAGTAGCATGATCATTTTGGGTTGCCTTCACTCATGCAACTTGATAGGATGATTGGTGGAGAGAGAGTAAGATTTATTATTTGAAATAATAAATTGGTACTCAAAATGATTTTATTAATATATTATTTAGAAATCATATTATTAATTAGTATTAAATCAGAAATTAATTTGACATTAATTTTGGGATTAAAGGAACTGATTAATAATGGAGGGGCTATTTTGAAAATCGTTGATAGTTGTGAAACTGGGCTTAGGACTCCATGGAATGGAGTGAACGGAATTTACAGGAGGCCCTATATGATTTCGTCCAAGGGCTTCTAATAAAGGCCCATGGGTTGCTTAGGGTTTTAGAGGGGAACTAGGGTTTCGTTATGCAAGTCCAGCTTCAAGATTAAGCAACCTAGCCTATATAAACCTCCCCAAACCCTAGGAATTTTGGCCTATGCATTTTTGCATAACCCTAGCCAATTTTTCTTGTCTCTCCTCTCATCCTCTTGCATTGGATGTTTTTGAACCATTAGAGGTGCAACATTTGGGGCACTAAGCTTTCAAGAGTCAAGGATCTTCAAGATTGTCTTATTATTACTACATAACAAGTGTGGTAATATTCTAACCCTAATTTGTATATGAGTTTCGAAAATATATGCTAGATCTAGGGTTATTGCTTTGGAATTCAATTTGCATGTTTAAAAGTGAAAAACTTAGATCCAAAGCAATTAGGGTTGCATGAACACATAGGTTTGTTGTTATGCTCAAAACCCATCAGTGGTATTAGAGCATAGGTTCTTTTTCAATTGAATTTATTCAATGGTGAACTATCCTAAGTAGCAGAAAATCGTTTTTTGCTGTCTGAACTTAGAACTCGATGAGTTCAATGTGAAAATCGACGAGTTGGATGAACTCGACGAGTTCATTGGCCAACTCAACGAGTTGACTCGTCTGTTCCCTATGTTTTCGATTTTCAGATCTTATCTTGATTAGGATTATTTCCTTATTTCGTTTTTACTGCCTAAAATCGAATATTTTGAATGGTAATATGATATCCTCATCATAATTAAAAGATTTGGTTAAATTTGGATAATGATAAGATTATTATGATTTTATATTTAACCTAGTATTTTGAAAAGTTTTAAAATACACACTTTTGGTTTTATAATTTAAATTTGAAATTAAAAGTTTAATTTTGGCAATTTAAATGGAAAACACTAAAAGATATCCTTGTGGATTTTTATTAATAATTTAATTAAAAGATTAATTAAAAGACAATTAATAAATCCATGTGTGGTTTAAATTTAATTAAATTAAAAGTTTAATTTATTAAAAGATTAAACCCTTAGTATTTTAAAAGCTTACAATACACCCTTATACTATTATAAAATTAAAAGTTTAATATTATATATGTATAAGAAAAGTCAGCCTTACCATTAGTCAGCCTCATTCACGAAGTTGGTCTATAAGGGGTGCTTAAGGAAGTGACTTGTAAAATGACTGCCATTGGGTATCCATATTCTTACCCACCACACTCTTGATTAGTGGAGGGTTTTTAGCCGAACGGATACGATATGACACTAAACTCTCATTAAAAGTATAATGAATTATAAAGTAACTAAACGCTTTTTTAAAATTCTCAGTTTTAGTTACTTTAGGAAAAACGTGAATTTGATGCTAACCCATGAAATTGCACATTGCACCTTATTAGTCATTAGTGGAGTGTGTGTGGTTAACCGGCACACTAATATGGGACCAATATTGTTGGCAATGGGTTTTTCTTGTAAATTATCGCTGAGTCAATGAAGTGTGTGTGGTTAACCGAAACATTGATTGGGTGATAAATGACATCGAGAATGCCGAGCTAATTTGCATGGTTATTCACATCTCGTTCGTAGGGCAAAAATGTTTCCTATGGCCAGTAACACCAAAATCATATCATGTAACATTCTTCCTCCGGAAAATGGGCTTCGTGTGACCCTCTTCTTCGCATCCATAGCAAATCACAGGTCCTTTTCTGTTATGCATTAACCCTGGTGATTCTTTCCACATTTTCGACACGATGGTGACTGAAGAAAAAAAGATTGTGACCTATCGTGACCACGAAAATATTATGAGATTGTACTTGTCTGATAGGATTAGATTGAGCCGATGGAATAGAAGAAACATAAACAGTTTTATCGACACGTGGATACTTCGGAAGAGAAAGAGTGACACCACGTATCTCCAAGTCGTGCCCGTGCTTTCGGGTATATTATTTATCTTTTAGCACATATTAGCATATAAGACATCTCCCTTAAAGTATGCTAGTGCACACTATAGCAAGTGAGGTATTCAACCTAAGGCATGCTATACCAATTCAATTAGTATATAATATTAATTAAGGCATATACCCTACTTAAGTCTTTCCTATGGTTTGTATCCATACACTCACAATGAATTCGTTCATATATTGAACTTCCGACGGTTTAAGTCTAAATACAAATCCGTGGTATTTAGTTCACTTAAACTACAGCTCTGATACAATGATTGAGAGACCCCTTTAATACTTAACATTATTACTCCAAACATGCTACATGCATATTCATAAACATAGTTTACATATATGGTCTTATTACAAAAGACTGGATACAAACTGACAAACGAGGTTTTTACAATGTTTTATATACTACATAACTTCCCAGGAATTTATACACTAAATACAAAAGCTATAATATTATATATTCTACATCTTCTAACAGTACATAACTATACTGGATGCTTATCACCTGCAATAATTAAACACTAAGAGGGATAAGCGGGTGACGCTTAGTGAGTTCAATAACAATTACAATATAACGCTATGCCATATATATATATATATATATATATATATATATATATATATATACATATATATATATATATATATATATATATATATATATATATATATATTTGATAGAAACAAAGAGAGACAAAGAACAACAAAGGCAGATGAGTATCATATGACATGCTTTCCATATCAACCAATAATCTGATTCAATGATTTACAATCAATGAGACATAACAATTTCAACTTGATATACTTCAACAAAACTTCAGCCCAAGTGGCATAGAAAATAAAATTTCGGATTCTCATTTTGCTAGCATTTACAGGCTTTCAGCCCTACCTGGCCTTCTGCCAATACCAAAGTGATACGAGTCATTCTCTAAATGGCCAAAGGCACAAATCTAATACCAAAGTGATACGAGACATGCTCTACATGGCCAAAGGCTTCATACCAACACCAAAGTGATGCTTAGTCATTTACTTCATGGTCAAAGGTATAGCTCCATTATCATAATAACATGGGAAAGCACATTGCACATATAAAAAATAACATATAATTGTCCCTATATTGAAATCACCATGAAATAACTGAGTGGTAAAATGATAATTTGGGCAGCACTTTGTCTCTAAAAATGACTTTCTTTGACGAAATCGAGGATTTTTGTTGAAAACCGGGCTTTGTGTGGGCAGAGTGTCGACTGGAAATATTATTTTCTCAGGGTCTTCGGTGCACCGGGGCTTGCTTCGGGTGTTGGGGAAGTTCCCTAGGCTTCGGGGGGTGTTAGGGTAATTTGAGAGAGAGAGAGTAGATGTGACAACCCGAAGTTTATTCCATAGCCGTAACCCATTCTGTCCATAAAAACTCGTCTTTTGTGAATTGTTCCGATTTCGTTTTGGGTTAAGTTATCTAAATTGTTATTTAGATTTTTATCTCGTGAATGTCCAAACCCCTTAGAAACTCATGAAAAACATTCCAAATTATTACTTAGAAAATTTTTAGTTTCGACCATATCGGGTTACGACAACTTAATCGGGTGCGACCAAAAGCCATGTTTAACGTCAGTATCGGGTAGAATTCCACCGTGTCCCAAACTCAAACCATATATAAAGTGTAATGAGCCTCATTTGAAGCCTTTTCCACTCTCTCTCTACTCTCTCTCTCCTCAATCCAAGTTCTAGGTCCCAAAATCATCAAATTCAAGCTCCAAATTGTCAAGGTAACTATCCTAGCTCATAGTATAACCTCTTTGGCTTTCAAATTCTTGCTTAATCTATGAAATAGGACCATAATCATGTGTTTATGGCCCTAGAACAGTCCTAGGCCGTAAACACACATAAAATGGGGTTTGGAGCCCAAAAACCCTTCCAAACCACTTTTGGAACTTGGATATGGATTAAGGACTTATTTGAATGGACTAGGAACACCTTAAACTCAACATTTAGGGAGTAAATAAGAGTTTACAACCCAAGAGCATGCTTGGACCATAAACACCATTTCTTGGGCAGTAAACACATCTTAAGGTGTTAAGATGCCCCTTAAACACCTCATAAGCCTTGGAATAAAGTCTAGAAGCAACCACAAACGAGTTAGGGGCCTTAAACTTGATGAAAACCACCCCCATAGGAGCTTACGGCTGTAAACCCCCCAAGGATGGGTTCCTGGGCCGTAAACTCCTATATTTTAGTCAAATGATGCCCTAAATTCATCCTAAGGCTTGTATAATGACTTAGAATCACATGTGATTGACCTAGGACCACCAAAACACCAAAGGAATGGGTATGAGGGAGCTTATGGCCGTAAACTCCTAGTTTACTGCCGTAAACTCCTCAAATGGTCCATTTATTGATTTAATTTCCTTTCCAATGCCCTAGAACCAAACCTAGCATCACCCCTCAAATGTTATAGGGCCATTTAGCACCCTAGAACACCCCCACCATGAGTTTACGGTTGTAAACTCATGGGGAGTGGGTCATTAGGGCCGTAAACTTTTTAGGAGTTTACTCTTGAAGAGTAAACTCCATATCCAAGCCATACACATCCATAGATGCCACCCGGGTCACTCCAAACACTTGTAATGAAGTGTTTTCACGACTAGAAGTGTATATCCTCAGCTAATTAGTAGTACAAAGCCTAATTAGATACAAATGTGTATCTTTTCATATTACATAGGAACCTTGCACGCGTTCAAGCCCCAAACTGACGTTTAGCATTCAAACCGACACATTCCGCGACTGGTGAGTTCATACCCCTACTCTTTTTCAGTGTTTTTCAAATGTTTTCAGGGGGGGGGGATACAAGCAAAAGTACAAGGAAATCTTGTACTCAAACACATTATTTCAGTTCAATGTTCAAATTCTGTATGTTCTTAATATCGAAAATCGTATTAACTAATAGTTCGAATTGCAGAGTTAGCCTTTAGACTAATAGTAGATTTCTTTATAAAATGTTATAATTTATGTTTCATTTTATAATCTTACGAAAGATTCATACTAATCATAAATTAGGATTTATACTAATAACATACGCCGACGAAAGTAACAGAATGACTACGAAAGTACAGTTAGGAACAGAACGGCGAAAGTACAGTTAGGAATAGAACGATGAAAGTACAGATAGTGCACACCTTTGGATGACACCAAGACTTCGGAAATACAGCTAGTGTACGCCTTGAGTGTCACCAGAGTTTCAGAAATAACTTGAAAGTACGCCTTTGGATACCGACAGAGTTTCGAAAACATACGCCTTTGGATGTTGACAGAGCTTTGGAAATACGTCTAAAGTACGCTTTTGGAAGTCACCAGAACATCGAATATACAGTTAGTGTACGTTTCTGAGTGTATCCAAATATTTGAAAATACGGCTAAGTATAGTAGATATTCGACATTTGCGTGTAGGATAACTAGGATATCTGAATACCTAACTAATACTACAAGTATGGTAGATACTAGTACATTGCATTCCGAATCAAGAACTAACCACGACTATTAGGAAAATAAGGGATTTTCCTGGGATACATAACTGCTCTTAACTAAATTGTGTAACGAAAGGATAACTAAACTTTCTTTATAAGAAAATATGGGATTTTCTTGGATAACGACTTTTTCAGAAAAATCAAAGGAAATTGTTCTTTTACAAAAATAAACCGCTTATGAACTCACCAACTTTATGCTGATTTTCAAACTGTTTGTATTCTCAGGTCCACATTAGATAGGTACACCGCGATCTTTTGGATAAGATAGAGCGTATAGAAGACTCGTCTTAACTTTTGTTCATATGATATAGATGTATAACACTTGTAACACTTTGTTTTCAAACAATATAAATATTTCTATGTAATGTAATGGTTGTGTTTACTACACTTACTATGTACATTGGTTGCGATACTTCATGACGTCCTCCGCCCCAGAACGTTTCCGCCATCGGTTTCGGGGCGTGACAGTAGAGGGTGAAAGAGATTCACTTTTGTAAACAAAAACCAAAAGACCTCACTTTCTATTTATAGTATCCGAAGCCTTGCTTTACGATGGGCATAACTCCTCGGTACGCTTGGCGTAATGCGTATGGGTGCTCTACGCTGAGCATAATCTAGTACGCGGCGCATAGGTGAGATGTGGCTTCTGATCGGAACCCAGGCCTCAGACATGGTTGACGCATGTCGATATGCGAAGGAAGGGCGACGTGGCCGGCTCCTGACCTTATTTCTGAGTACGCTGGGCGTACTTCTCCGGTCCAGCCTCGTAATTTGTGCCATAAACTTCAAAATTTCATATCTTTTGCATAAGAGCTCCGTTTTTGACGTTCTTTATATCCACGCGTAGGTGAGATTATACTCTACAACTTTCGTTTAGATTCCGTCGGCTAATTTTTGACTTCATTTTTAATATTATATTTTTAACAGGCCGGGACAGGAAAAGTCCGTTAAAAATTCATAACTTCATTCGACGTCCATTTTCGTCTGTTTTTTTACCATTTTACTACTATTGACAAGATCTACGATTCTAGTTTAGGTTGTGTCGGCTAAAAATCACTCGATCTTTATTTTGAGTTTCGGGTTGTGTACTGCTATGCCGATTCTTAGAAAGATCATAACTTCCTCATACGAAGTCAGAGTTGGACGTTCTTTTTATGAAAATTCTCAGTTTAACGAATACTACAACTTTCATTTAGATCACTAAAGCTAAAAAGTAGTTTATTGTAAACTCACTTTTTACGTCATATGGCGTCGTGCCGGTTCTGTCGTGAAACTTTGATAAGTCATAACTCCTTCGTTATAACTCAGATCTCAGTGAGGTTTTTGCCTAAATGTTTCTAACGAGATAATCTACAACTTTCAATAACATTATTTTTGCCTATTTCTAACTTTATATTTTCGTTAATTTTGATAATTGACTTTTGATTGAAATCTCATAAGATTTCCAATACTTCCCAAATGATTTTAAACATAGTTTTACTTCAAATCTCATAAAACTATCTTGTTAGAACTCAATTCTCAAAACCATATACTAGTTAATAGTATTCATTTTTAAACTAAAAAAACACTATAACTGAACGTGTATGTTACAAACTACTACATGACTGATCTCGACGTGACCCTAATGGATCTGACATATTTGCTAATTACTGCTGAAGCAACAATGCTTTGGCGCATTGGTCAAGCAAATTTGTGTGGAAGATCTACCTCCCAAATTTCCATGGACACAGGCAATGACAACGATAATAGTTCGGAAATGATTTCTTCTCCTAAGGGGAGAAATTGGCCAAGGTCAAAAAGTTTGATCATAAGAGAAATGCCCATTCTGAGATAGTTTCACGTGCCACTCCTGAAGAGTCCCTCTGTCTCTATTGCCGATTGAAGGGGTATTGGAAGCGAAGCTTCCTTGACTACCTGAGAGATCTTAGAGATGGTAAAGTCAAATTGTATGATTCTATTTCAGGTACATCCACTGTCTAACTCCCTTATGTTCCAATTTATAGATTCTTAATACATGATGTGGTAATCATAATTTGATGTTTTTGCAGGATCTAAGAGAAAGAAGGAAGCTTAGGAAGAGTAAGCTGAATCTGATCGTGAGAGATAGATTTTGGTCGCATGGTTCGATGATCAGATTTTGGAGCTGCTGCTTAGGAGTTATGATAAATTGATAGATTGCTTAGGAATATTTAGAAACATAGTTTTCACATGTATTTGCATTGTAAGGACAAGTTTTCCGCACATTATCAATAAAGTAAATTTTGGTTTCATCTTATTTATTATTTGCTTTATGATTACTTGCAATGACATTTATGAATATTGGTGTTTATATTTCTGTTATTAGCAATGTTGAAAATGGATTTGATTCTTAGTTATATCGGTTGTGGTAATGTCATAATTTACCAAGTGAGGAAGGATTCTCATCACCCAAGTTTCAATTGGACAAAAACTTGGAGTCATGCGATTTGAATTATGTGATGTATGAGAATCTTAATCCTTGGGAAACTGGGACTAATTCCTTGTTCACATGTATATGTGAGTCAAGTGAAGGACCAAAGGATCTAATACACATTGATGTGGTTAGATCTACCACAATGGAAGATAAAGTTTATTCGTCATGATTTACTGTTGCTTCAGTAAATATGGTTATGCTTATAAGATTAAGTATAATTCTGATACGGTGAAAAGTTTCAAAGTATAGTAGAATGAATAAAAATAATCCATTGGGTAGAAAGATAAAAGTTTCTCCAATCTGAAAGGAAAGGATAGTACTTTAGTATCATGTTTTATGATCATCTTAACGATTTAGAAACCATGTCATAATTGATCCTCTAAGAATGCCTTAGTGCATTTATATGACTAAGAAGAGGAATTGGGTTTTGTTGAAATGGTTAAATCAAGAAGATGAGTCATACTTCGTTCCAAAAATCAAGTTACTTCAAGTTGTACCTTGAGTAACATGTTCTAAGTAGGTTTGTAACACCTCATGAAATGTGGAGTAGAAATGTTTTCTTGCTCTAACACATTTGAAATTGGTAGTTGTGATGTTTTGGTTAAAACAAAAACCAACTAAGATCATTTATATGAAGTGTTTTATTGATAAGAACCCACACTAACTCTTGAATATTTGTTTGTCAAGTAATGATCCTCGACCGAGAATCTTGTATGTCAAGAAGTTAGTGAGAGTCTTGTTGATCTTGAAAAGATTAAGGAGCTAATCAAGAATAAACCTTTTAGTAATCACTAGCACACGACCTGAGGTTGATAACCTATCGTGTTGACACATTCTTGTTTCTGTGCTCATTCCAGTTGGGTTGGCAATGCTTATGATTTCTATGGTTTTCATTTGACTGTATAAGGCAAAGCACCTTGATCGGTGAAAGTACATTAATCTATATGGGCGAGCTGCTCAATAACTTTGAAGAACTGGTAGGCCCTTGTGCTGTCGGATGGCAAGAAATTAAGATTAAGCAAGTTCAGTCCATATGAGTTTGAATTTGTCATAAACCTTGTTTTATGATAGTGGTTGGAAATGACAAAATCACATGGATAGGAACACATACACCATAAAATCTAGGTGGCAAAATTTTTCGCTCTAATTTATGAAAATGATTATGAGGAAACACTTTCGCTAGTAGATTTTAAAGGATTGATTAATATGATTAGAGTTAACAGTTATGATAATTGCATTCTCAAATTCGAGTATGAATGCGACATCCCTTTTCATAGTTCGAATTGTGAGAAATGACAAATAGTTTGAACATTCGGGACTTATTGCTATAAGTTCTGAAAATTTTTAGAGACACACATAAGATATCTAATGAAAGGTGTATGAGCTTGAGAAGTCTAGATAAAGATTTATCGAAGCTCCACATATCAGAAATCTGAAATTTTGTAAGAAAGTCAATAGGTATTGATTTCTAGAAGTCCAACTAATTTCTGGGTACATGTGAAAGCTAATGGGAACATAATTGTTATGCTGGTAAGAACATAATTATTATGCTAGTGGGAGCATGATTTTTATGTTAAGTGTTGCAAGTAGGCAATGCTGGTTGTAGGAAACAAAGGTTACAAATTTGCAAGTTGCAAAGTTTGGAAGTCGTTTTGTTATAGAAAGTTATAGGGGAGAGGGCACTTATACTTCATTTCAAATCTACAAGTTTAGACTGAAGGATCTAATAGGACTTAGTCATGAACATATATGAATGTCATGTTGAAATGATTCAACATAGGAAATTCAATATATGGAAATATTATAGCAAGAGACTGATGAAGTCTTTATATAAGACATTATGTATCGAATCCCATATGCTTTAGATATAGGATTGATCACATGCTATAATATTCACTCATTCAGATTTTCCAAATGCCTAGGGCATTAAGTGGGAAAGGGATTAGGACCAGATATGACTAAAGATGCTTAACAACTGTCAAGGATAATATGAGGTTTACCAAAGATTGTTTGCTTATGGACATTTGGAAGTATAGTATAATTTTGGAAGGACCATATTGACATGTTCTGAATGGAGGCAACTCTTATTCAGAATTGATAGTCATATGAGAATATGGAAATGTTTCCATAGTGGGGTTTGGTTATTGAGATCTGTGTGTAATATTAGTAACTTTAATGAAAGAAGGATGTTCAAGGAATGCTCTTTGAATGTGAGACTTCATTTCCATGGAATTGTTTTGTAACCAATCTCTAATGAAATGCTTTGTAATATCATTGACAAAGTCTCTGTGACTTTGGTGCCTTCACATTACAAAAGGATCATTGCATGTAAGTTTAGACTGTAACGAATTCTAGTAGTGGCAAGAATTTGTTATTCTTACATTTGTGATAAGGATTTGGAATTGTGAAATAAGCATCATTGGAAATGTGTTTGATTGATCTGTTTCACAAATGAAGGACCATAGATAAACATAGTGTGTGTGCGTGGAGCATGACATGAATGTTGTTTTAGTTCAAGTATTAAGTTGATTACTCGAAACATTACATATTTAATAAAGTCTAATTAATATGGTGATTAAATAATAAGTATTTTATTTATATTCAATTGGTTGAGACCATATTTAATTAGGTTATTATTGTGTTTCACTTCGCATGTTTTACTTCTCGAATAACTAGGTTATTCAAACATCCACAGTCGATCATACTTTTGGAAGTAAGTTGTGAATTAAGACCTTCATGAATCTGACAGTAGATTGTCTAAGAGCTTCGACATGGCAATGGTTTTCTGCAGTGATCATGAGTACTCCTGAAATGGGATTTAAGTATTGGATTAACCCACGCTCTGAGAATTACTGCATAGATTTTATCACGAGTAATTTTGAGACGATAATATCTTATATTCTTCAAACGGAGATATATGAGTTGTTGTTTATGAGTCGGTTGTGCATTGGTAATACATAAACACAGCAGTAACTTAATGTTATAAAACATATTATTGTGTGTGATTTGATAAGTAAATAATACAAGCATATGAGTCGAAGTTTATCCGTTCCTTTTACCCTAAATGGGAAAAACACGATATATGTGGGCCCCTCGATGATTTAGTGATGACACCCTAAGCGCTTGACCAAGCCTGGACCGATTTGATTTGTTCAATTAGTCGGTCTTCATAAATTGGAAACTAGGAAACAAACCTTGGACAAAGAGATTGATTATAATCCATGTATCACATCCATACGATATCTTGTATAACGGTGGGATATTTGATCACTTATCTAAAGGACACGTAACTAACTAGGTCAGAGTTCGACAACCGCTTTTGAAAGCTACGATTGCTGGTCAAATTTTGAAGTCATACTTAAAATCATAGTTATTAGACTTATCCAAGTGGGAGACTATTGGATTAGGTGTCTAAGCCCATAACTATAATTGATATGTACTTGATTTCATAGTAGCATGGTCCTTTTGGGTTGCCTTCACTCATGCAACTTAACAGGATGACTGGTGGAGAGAGAGTAGGATTTATTATTTGAAATAATAAATTGGTACTTAAAATGATTTTATTGATATATTATAATATTAATATATTATTTGGAAATCATATTATTAATTTGTATTTAATCAGAAATTAATTTGGCATTAATTTTGAGACTAAAGGAACTGATTAATAATGGAGGGACTGTTTTGCAAATCATTGATAGTTGTGAAATTGGGCTCAGGACTCCATGGAATGGAGTAGACAAAATTTATAGGAGTGCCTATAAGATTTGCAAATCATTGATAGTTGATAGTTGTCTCTCCTCTTATTCTCTTGTATTGGGTGTTTTCGAACCATTAGAGGTGCAACATTTAGGCCACTAAGCTTTCAAGAGTCAAGGATCTTCAAGATTGTCTCGTAATAACTACATAACAAGTGAGGTATTCTTCTAACCCTAATTTGTATATGAATTTCGAAATTATATGCTAGATCTAGGGTTATTTCTTTGGAATTCAATTTGCATGTTCAATAATGAAAAACTTAGATCCAAAACAACTAGGGTTGCATGAACACATATGTTTGTTGTTATGTCGAAAACCCATCACTAAGCTTAATAGATCTATATTTTTCTTTTCATAATCCACCTACAAAAGGTATAAATCTTCCATCTTAATGTTTACTCGTGTTAGATCTAGTTGGTGATGAGTTTTTGTGCTTTTGTCCCTATAACCTTGGTCTTTGTGAGTATGAGCTACCCCAGACCATTTGAATGTCATTTTCAGGCGTTTTTGGGCTTGTAAAGCCATAAAAATGAGAGCTTGGCCACTCTCATCCATCCATGCATGAGTTCTTGAGCAAAAGGACGTATTATGGACTTAGGGTTTGGATTTGTGCTCTATTTGGCCATGAAAAGTGACAAATCAAGAGACTTTACCCATTAAGACATGCTTTAGATTTAGATATGAGAATTGGGAGGTTGGCCTTGATGTATTAAGAGCTTAATAGAAATTGGTGCATCTGTGGAGTTATGTTGAGTGTAGTTTTCACTACGCTTAATGTAGCACGATTTTCCCCGTTTTCCATTTGAGTGAGAGGTGGTATTATGGACTTAGGGTTTTGATTTGTGCTCTGTTTAGCCATGAAAAGGGAAAAATCCAAAGGCTTTACCCGTTAAGACATGCATTTGATTCAGATATGAGAGTTGGGGGGGGGGGATAGCCTTGATGTAGTAAGAGCTTAATAAAAAGTTGGTGCATCAGTGGAGCTATGTTGAGCGTAGTTTTCTTTACGCTTAGCGTAGCATGATTTTCCCTTTTTTCATTTGAGGCTCAACATTGAGCATAGAGCAGTGTGGTATGCTGAGCATAGTATTAGACAATTGACTTTTTTTGACAAGTTTGACTTTTAGTCATTTGTGTTGGGTGTTAGTTTTGGAAGTGCAAAATGGTATTTTGTCCCAAGGAGTATTATCTATGAACCAAGAATCTTTGAATGTTGGTTATTACCTTAGTTGTTTATTAGGGATTCTTGTGGATCTGTTTAGTGTGAGGAGTTCTAGTATCAGCAGCTCGAGTGTGTGATTGTCTTGTCTGTAGATTGATGTGAGTCTTCTCACTACACTATGTTGGTTGCTAGATTGTCTTTGTGAATCGTACATGAAAGACTATGGTTGGATAACAACACCTATATGAAAGACTGTGTTTGGATCACAACACTTGTATTAAAGATCGTGGTTGGATCACAACACTTGTTTGTTTTTGTGTGACTTGCATGGAAGACTATGGTTGGATCATGGCAGAAAGGTTATGGTTAGGCTGTAATCTGGGAGTGATTGTAAGACTATGATTGGATCATAGCGTTAACATAAGGTTGAAAGATACCCATAGGGTTGGGTCCATTGATATGTATGGTATGTGGTATTTTGGGGAACTCATTAAGCTTTGTGCTTGCGGTTTTGTGGTTTAAACATTTTCATGTACTTCCAGTTCCAAAGGGAAAGGCCTGGATTGATTGCACAACATCCACATATGATTTTTCCACACCGATTATTCTCATTTTACTCTGATGTTTAACATCATTTTACTATGATTCATTTTGGAATAAATGTTTGAATGGATTGATGATTTGAAAATGAAAATTTTTGTTGGTAAGTTTTGGGTCGTTACAGTCCGCCACCTCCACCCCAAAATCCATCAATACCATACTTTGACTCCTTTATACCAAACATTGTAAAACTAAATCAATAAAATATATTGATAGAGTGATAAGCACTACTCACAAGGCAATATACTATACAAAAATACAAACCAAGATCATTGTTTTTGACTTTCTCTAATTCACTATTCATTAGCTTCATTATGAATTCACAAAAAAACCATTCAAATAAAATGAGCATTTAGGTTGGGAGAGAAAGCAGTCAAGCACAGTTAGGACTTGGAAAATTTAAAGAGTTAAGAGATACCAACTTGTTGTCAAGGAGTCAAAGAGAGACCTTAAAGGAGGAAAAAGTGGCGACCAACGACTGAACGATATATCACAGTTCAAGACAATAATATGATAGTTTTTGGCGACAAAGACGAGTAACATCGACGATCTACTGACATTGTTCTTAGGTTTGTTAGGTTTTGATCTTTTTGGTGAGTTTTGTAAAAAGCTAAAACGTTTTCTAGAATGTGTAATAGAAACATATATGTATTTTTTGTTGTAAATACTTTCCTTGAATTATTGATAATTACATAATTTATAATAATATTTTGATATTTTAACTTTCATTGATTTTTTTTTCATAACTAAAATTATTTAATGATTGTAACCAAATGTTACCTTGTGTATATAGCTAGCCAAAATTTCTAATTTTCTTAAATAATAACACATAAAAGTGCATTTTATGAAACTGTCAACACCATAACTACATATTTACTATATATATTTGTCCCAAATTTTGGAGGCCCCATAAAGGTGGAGGCCCCGTATGATCGTATCACTCGCACACCCCCCGAACATTATTGGTGTTTGCAGTTATGGTTCCTAACATTTTCTTTTTCAATTTTGGTCCTTATGACATTACACGTGACATGACTACGTAACTGACCGACTTTCTAAGGTTATTTAGGCATCTTAAAACCCACTCCTACGTATTTTGCACCAAAATGGTTTAAACACAAAAAAGAGTATCATATATATATATATATATATATATATATATATATATATAGAGAGAGAGAGAGAGAGAGAGAGAGATAGAGAATATATATTACAGCTGTACCTAAACATATGCAGGAAACCTCTAAAATATGTCGTTTTAACTTAGTAAATATACCATGTTCGATTTTCATTTGCTAAATATACCATCCCCATCACATTTATTTCCTCCATTATCGGTTAACCATCCATGTTTGTTTTTCTCAATTGTCGTTTATTACTTCACCTTAGTAAACACTATTGTTTTCCACCATCACGAAGGTCGAAGATAATCAATATTTTTTATTTTCCTATTAAAGTTATTGCTTCAATCCTAAATCTACACTTCAAGCGGTAAATGTAAATCCCTAATCGGAATGTTTAGCTAATAAAACAACGTAGTTTCATGAGGTTTAGTCCCTAAGCTTTGGTGTGGCTTTAATGTATATTCACTTTTCCCATATATATATATATATATATATATATATATATATATATATATATATATATATATATATATATATATATATATATATAAGTTCAATTGAGAAAATAAAAAAGGTTGAGAATGGGGGAATAATTCTCAGCCACTCATTTATTTTTGCCGTAAAAGCTTCCGTCGTACCAGCGGAAATTGGAAAGGAATACACATGTGTTTTTCAACAAAATATGTTTGCTAAAAGTATGCTAATAATTACCTTAATATATACAAAAACATAGTTTTTTTTTTTTTTTTTTTTTTTTTTTTTTTTTCGTTTTTTTAATTTTTAAAAAGCTATTTTTATTGAAAAATGATTTTAAATATACCAAAATTCATGATTTTTTATGCTCTACAAATAGACATCCATATTGATATAGGTTTAAGATTAAATAAAAAAATTATTTTTTTTTATATTTTCCACTATCCTTATTCATAAGTGAATAAAAATATATCAAAATTTTGCCACAGAACATTCTTTATTCACTTATGAATAAAAAGATATATATATCTTTTTTACAATTTAAGTATCATTTATACTACTTATTCATATATAAATAACAAATTAACTGTAACAAAAATTTGATAAATGTTTTATTCATATATGAATATAAAATATGACGACAACTAATACACATTTTATTCATATATAAATACAATATATGAAGAAAGATGATATAAAAAATATATTTTAAGTAAGAAAATTTTATTGCATGTCATTTTCATATATGAACGATACTTAAATTATAAAAAATTAAGCACACATTTTATTCATAAGTGAATAACGAATGTACTATAATAAAAATTTATCTTTATTCATTTATAAATAACGAGAGCTGAAACTCTATTTTTTTTTAATTTTATCTTAAAACTATATTAATATGGATGTCTATTTATAGAGAATAAAAAATTATGAATTTTGATATATTTAAAATAATTTTTCGATAAAATGGCTTTCTAAAAATAAAAAAAAAACAAAAAAAGTATGTTTTGTGTATATTAAAGTAATGATTAGCATAGTTTAAGGAAACATGTTGGGTTAGAAAACACATGTTTATCCGTTATCCATTTCCGCCGATACGCCTAAGTGTTTTGCGGTAAAAGAAATGTATGGCTGAGAATGATTCCTTTATTCTCAACCTTTTTTTTTCTCAATTGAACTCTCTCTCTCTCTCTCTCTCTATATATATATATATATATATATATATATATATATATATATATATATATATATATATATATATATATATATATATAGGGGAGGGTTAATGCGAAAATGCAAATAATTTGCGAAAACGCAAAAACAAGAAAAACCAATGATATTGTGTCACCTCAACATTATATTTTGCAAAACAATTTATCTAAACTTTAAAATACATTATGATAATCAATGATAGCTGAGAAATTATTTCATATTAGCAAATTATAATTTTTAACATTTTTATTATGAAAACATGAATTTCAAAATGATTAAGGACGTGAAAAAAAAATAATTATTAAAACCGTCTTTAAATCTATATTACCATAACACCATCCCATGTAAACTTTCTATCTTTAATTTATTTCTAATAAATTATTATTTTATAGTACATGTGTTTGATTTTCATAAGATAAAATCTGTTTTCGCGTTTTTGCAAGATATTTATATTTTCGCATGAACCTGTTTCTCTCTCTCTCTCTCTCTCTCTCTCTCTCTCTCTCTCTTTCTCTCTCTCTCTCTCTATCTCTCTCCCTCTCTCTCTCTCTCTCTCTCTCTATATATATATATATATATATATATATATATATATATATATATATATATATATTGTAACAACCAGATATTTCAACTCTTTGTAATGACCTAAAAAGTCAAGTATTGTAACCACCTTGGAGTTTATAAAATTAACTTTGATAATAAAATGCCCAAAAAGTATCTATTTAAATTCCTACTATGTTTAATATCATTAAACCAGGATCGTACGTAAAATGGATGCCCAAATCCGGCTTCGTTTATTGAAGTTAAGATTTTTCCAAGTTCGGCTTAGCAGCAGACAGCTAAAAACTCGAATCGGAGATCGAGCGACTTTTGGCCGGAATGACCTAAATGAGAATCGAAGGTCTCGACAATGGTATTTCAGCGGTAAAAAGTCTGTCAAAAACCGACGTCAGATAAAGAAGTTATGAATTTTTAAAGAAATTTCTTAATCACGTCATTTCAATAAATAAATAATAAAAATAATTTCATAATTTGCCAACGGAGTCTAAACGAAAGTTGTAGAGCATAGTCTCACCTACACGTGGATATAAAGACCATCGAAAACGGAGTTCGTATGAAGAAGATATGATTTTTTGAAGTCTATTAAATTTATTATAAATAAATTTAAATCAAAATTCTAGTAATATCCGAAGGAGGAGTCAGCAACCTCATCCGGGTTACGCGCTGCGTAGCCTCGTACGCCCCGCGTACGCGAGGGCCTTGGTCTCGGTCCGTCCACGTCGCCCCTATGCGAATCCGTCCCATCCGAGCTCCGGGGCAGTCGAGGACTCGCTCATGCATGACGCACGGGTACGTGCTGCGTACGCCCGTACGCCCCGCGTACCGAGGCCTCTCAGCCCCTATAAAAGGGATGCGAGGGTCTCCGGAAAACTTGCTCATTTCTTCTCATTTCTCTTGCGTTTTGCCTCGTTTTCCGTGCCCGTTCAAACCCGAAGCCCTGGTCATTTTGCTCTAGTCCCGAAGGTCGATTTTACTCCCGAGATTCCCGAGAATCCCGAGAAAAATCCGTTTCCCGAGACGAAACTCTGCCCGGTTTTCCGTCTCGCTATCTTCAAACTTCCAAGTGAGTTCATACCCCCTTCAAACACACTTTAGATATATTTTAAATGCTTTTATACTCTTTTAGGGGGGGGGGGATACAAGTAAACATACGGTTATTATTGTCTATTTCATAAAATTACATTTACTCGTTTTTATCAAATGAATCACTTGTGATTTAATACTACTATGTGAAAACTCTTGTCATACTTTGCATGTACTAGATTTATACAAAGTATTTAGTAATTCGAAAGTATCCTTCGTTGCTAAACCGTTTTATACATTCTAAAAACTTATGATTTATGCTTTGTCAAACATTGTGAAAAAGGATAAACTTTGCACACAAACTATTACTTTAATACGGACTTAGTTGAGAATCCATGAGACGTGTACATCTTCAAATACTGCCTTTTTTTAGAAGGTATCGCTACAAGTCATGTCTATAACCAGAGTCTCCCGTTCGGAGAACGTGTCAAATGTGTATAGATCTATACGGGAAGTCATGATCCCGCGCCCTGACTGTTAGCTACAGTCCGTCCTTTGGGGTGACAGTTTGTCATCAAACCATTAAACTTAAGGGTAAATTTCATGTACTCTAGCTTATAGTAAATTCTTAACCCTATTCTCGTACAGACTCAATGGCTGGATTCCAGCACCCCAATGACCCCTACTAACCCAACCAAGGTAATGGAGGGTGGGTCGAAGAAGATCCCGAAGAAGACGAAGAGCCAATAGAATTGGATGAGGGAGATGACTCTGGTACTGATTCAGAACCAGAGGTTATCAATCCACTGGCCCCACAACCTCCTATCCATGTGAGGAACTTCCAAGGACCCACTCCTGTGTGGGGAAGTCACCTCCACCATTGGAGCCGACAACAAAGCTTACGCCCTCCCTATGGCATGTGCCGAGACTTTTATAATGTCAGAGGCGGGGGATCGGCAAACCGAGCACTTCCGGTCATGGTTGGCAAACTAGCCAACCAATGCTATCAATCCGGAGTTCAAGCCAACCGGATCCGCGAGATCAACGTAGAAGTACAGGTTCACACTTCTGACATCCGTAGGCTGGATGGGATTCAGGACCATGCCCAACTCCAAACTGAGGCATTTCAGGCACAAATGATTGCAGCCCTAGCCGAGTTAAGGGAGCAACAAGCCGCTTTTGATAGGCGTCTAATGGAATCGAAGCAATCAGATGCTGAGTCAAGCTCCAAGCGCAACCTACGTCGCAAATAGTGCTTGCCAAGATTCCAAATTTTATTATAAATTAGGACTTCGGATAAGAATATAATTTTCTTTAAAACTTTCTGTAATCGGAGACTTTTAGAAAGGTCAAGAAGTTTTGTCTAAACTCAGATGTAACACAACTATATGTTTAATATATATAGGGCATATCTCTTTCTTGTTTTAATTATGTGTAGTCCATTCAATTCATAAGTACATCTATTCAAACGTTATTTATGAATCAAGCTCAAAACCCTGTGTTGGCTAAACCAAATTCTTAAACTATTAAAGGAAGTTAACTCAATATCATTCAACTCGCAACCACCAAAACTTATAATCTCTCATTTTTTTTTCTTTTTGGCAGCGCGATGCCTCCTCGCCCAAACCTAAGGCCCAGACCGGGCATGACACCACCTCCACCATCAACTTATGATCCAGCCATGGTCCAGGCTGCTATCACAGCAGCAGTAACTGCAGCCCTTTCGCAAATAAACTCCAACGGAAATGGAGGGGCAGGAAGCAGCACGAATCATTCCAATCAAGGCACTGGTCGTGGTCAAGTAAGAGAATGTACTTACAAGGAGTTCTCTAACGCTAAGCCAAAAACTTTTAATGGAATTGGGGGAGTCATTGCACTAATGCAATGGTTCGAAAAGACCGAAACGGTCTTCGAGATCTGCTCATGCCAAGAAACAAGCAAAGTCAAGTTTGCTGCTTGCACCTTCATTGACCGAGCCCTCACCTGGTGGAAAAGCCATGTCAATTCTGTGACTCTCACTGTCGCCAACGCCATGAGTTGGGAAGATCTGAAGGTTCTACTACTGGAAGAATACTGCCCAAGAGGCGAAGTGCAAAAGCATGAGCAGGAGCTCTGGAATCTGAAAATGACTGGGTCTGATCTAGTCGCCTACACAGCTAGGTTCAACGACCTCGCTGCTTTGTGCCCTACCATGGTCAACCCAGAATCAAAGAAGGTCGAAAGGTACATTTGGGGGTTGTCACCCCAGATTCAAGGGCATGTCCTAGCTTCCAACCCTATTACCTACAACAACGCTAAACGCCTAGCTCAGCGACTTATCGACCACGGAGTAAAACAGGTTACCATTGCAGCAACCGCAAATCCACCTAAGGAGGCTCAGGGCCAGAGTAGACCTTGGAACAAGAGAAGGGGTCAAGCCCTCCAGGAGAACCCCAAGATACAACAAGTGGTAGCGACCCACACTATTACTATACCTACCACCACTGCCCCCACAAGCTCATACAATGGGAAACTTCCAAAGTGCAACCAATGCAACTTCCACCACCACGGTCTCTACCGTGACCTTCAATGCACCAGGTGGAATAAGAAGGTTCATACAGCCCGCTATTGCAAAGAGCCAACCCAACAATCTGCCCCCACTGCTAATACCGGAGTAAGCCGCGCCTGCTTTGAGTGCGGAGACACGGGGCACTACCGCAGGGACTGCCCGAAGTCAAACAACAGGAATACCGGCGGAAGGGGCCGAGTTTTCGCAATGGGGCAAGATGAAGCCGTTGCGGACCCTACTATTGTTACGGGTACGTTTCTTCTCGATAATTCATATGCATGCATTTTGTTTGATAGTGGAGCAGAAAGGAGTTTTGTGGGTCACGACTTTAAAGGCATGCTAAAACCAATACCACAATCATTAAGTGAAACATTCATAGTAGAAATGGCCAACGGGAAAACCGAAGGCACTAAGGAAATATATTTAAACTGCACCCTGACTCTAAACGATAATCCCTTTCCAATCAACCTCATGCCAGTCTCGATTAAGAGTTTCGATGTCATCATTGGCATGGATTGGCTGAGTTCACATCATGCGGACATTTATGTTACGAGAAGGCCGTTCGCCTTAATCTGCCAACCGGCGAAACTTTCATTGTCTTGGGTGACAAACCCAGTACCACTCTTCGTATCATCTCAAGTATCCAAGCACAGAAGTGCCTATGCAAGGAGTGTCACGCGTTTCTGGCACATGTTATAGATGTGAAACGCGAATTACAGGACGTCAAGGATGTGCCCGACGTATGCGATTTTCCCGAGGACCTTCCAGGAATACCACCCGCAAGACAAGTCGAGTTCAGAATCGATCTGGTTCCCGGAGCTACCTCAGTAGCCAAAGCACCCTATCGATTAGCCCCAACAGAGATGCAGGAGCTATCCAGCCAACTGAATGAACTACTTGGAAAAGGATTCATCAGGCCGAGCTTCTCGCCCTGGGGAGCACCCGTGTTGTTCGTGAAAAAGAAGGATGGATCGTTCAGGATGTGCATCGACTACCGAGAACTCAACAAACTTACCATCAAGAACCGATAACCCCTACCCCGAATCGACGACTTATTCGATCAACTCCAAGGAGCCAACTACTTCTCCAAGATCGATCTGAGGTCGGGATATCACCAGCTGTGAGTCCTGGAGAGTGATGTTCCCAAGACGGCCTTCCGAACAAGATACGGACATTATGAGTTCGTAGTGATGCCGTTCGGACTAACCAATGCCCCGGCCGTATTCATGGATCTAATGAATCGGGTATGTCGTCCATTCTTGGATAAATTTGTGATAGTATTCATAGACGACATACTCATTTATTCAAAGAATAAAGAAGAACATAGTCAACACCTAAGACAAGTCTTAGAGACGTTACGAACTGAGAGACTTAATGCAAAATTCTCAAAATGTGAGTTTTGGATTAGAAAGGTGGACTTCCTCGGTCACGTGGTCAGCAAAGAAGGAATCCACGTGGACCCCTAAAAAATCAAGGCTATCGAAAACTGGTCTGCACCAACTACACCAACCGAAATTCGCCAGTTTCTAGGTCTTGCTGGTTATTATCGAAGGTTCATCCAGAATTTCTCCAGCATCGCAAAGCCTCTTACCGCTTTAACCCAGAAAGGTGTGACCTACAACTGGGGAGAAAAGCAAGATGCTGCATTTCAAACTTTGAAACAAGCCCTTTGCAGTGCACCTATCCTTTCTCTTCCGGAAGGGACCGAAGATTTTGTGGTGTATTGCGACGCTTCAAAGAAAGGGTTGGGCTGTGTGCTAATGCAGAGGGGAAAGGTTATTGCATATGCCTCACGACAACTAAAAACCCATGAAGTCAATTACACCACTCATGACTTAGAACTTGGAGCGGTGGTCTTCGCTCTTAAAATCTGGAGGCACTACCTATACGGTACCAAGTGCACTATCTTTACAGACCACAAGAGCCTCCAACACATCTTCGACCAGAAGGAGTTAAACAGGAGACAACGACGTTGGGTCGAATTGCTCAACGACTACGAATGTGAGATTCGCTATCATCCGGGAAAGGCGAACGTCGTGGCCGATGCCCTTAGTCGAAAGGAATACTCTGGCCGAAGAGTGAAGTCATTAGCCATGTCGATCCATTCGCACCTGTCAGCGCAAGTCAAGGAAGCTCAAATAGAGGCCTTGAAACCCGAAAACGTGACAGGTGAGGCCCTTAGGGGAATGGACAAGAACTTAGAAATCAAGAGTGACGGAGCACGCTACCTCATGAACCGGATCTGGACACCCAAGTTTGGTGGATTCAGAGAGGTAGTTATTAGCGAGGCACACAGGACTCCATACTCCGTACACCCAAGGTCAGACAAGATGTATCTAGATCTCAAGCAACTCTACTGGTGGCCAAACATGAAAGCGGAGATTGCTACTTATGTGAGCAAGTGTTTGACCTGCGCCAAAATAAAAATAGAACACCAGAAACCTTCAGGTCTACTCCAACAACCTGAAATACCTGAGTGGAAATGGGAGCAGATTTCCATGGACTTCATAACCAAACTGCCCAAAACTCAGAGTGGCCAAGATACTATTTGGGTAATCGTCGACAGATTAACCAAGTCAGCCCATTTCTTACCGATCAAGGAAACTGATAGGATGGAAAAACTATCAAGAACCTACATCCGGGAGATCGTACGACTTCATGGAGTACCGATGTCCATCATCTCAGATAGAGACAGCCGATTCACTTCCAGATTCTAGCAATCACTGCAAAAATCCATGGGAACAAGGTTGGATATGAGTACAACATACCACCCACAAACTGACGGACAGAGTGAGAGGACGATCCAAACCTTGGAAGACATGTTGCGAGCATGTGTAATCGACTTTGGTAAGGCATGGGATGTTCACTTACCTTTGGTTGAGTTCTCTTATAACAATAGTTATCATACTAGTATCAAGACTGCTCCATTTGAAGCCCTTTACGGTCGTAAGTGCAGATCACCCCTATGCTGGACGGAAGTGGGCGACACGCAATTGGAAAAAGGGCTAGTCCCTAACAGCACCCTCACTGGTCCGGAGATCATCAGAGAAACGATTGAAAAGATCGTGCAAATACGAGAATGACTAAAGTCCTCAAGAGATAGGCAAAAGAGCTATGCCGACAAAAGACGTAAGCCCTTGGAATTCCAGATTGGCGACCATGTTCTACTGAAGGTCTCACCCTGGAAGGGCATGATACGCTTTGGAAAGCGTGGAAAGCTAAATCCTAGGTACATTGGACCCTTCAAAATCATTTCAAGAGTTGGCCCAATGGCCTACAAACTCCAACTTCCAATCGAACTTAACAAAGTACATCCAGTATTCCACGTATCGAACCTGAAAAAGTGTTTGTCCAACGAAACACTTGTAATACCACTCGAGGAAATCGAACTAAATGAAAATCTTAACTTTGTGGAAGAATCCGTCGAGATCATGGATAAGGAAGTTAAACGAACTAAACAGAGTCGCATTCCAATAGTTAAGATTCGATGGAATGCTAAGAGAGGACCCGAGTTCACATGGGAACGGGAAGACCAAATGCAATAGAAGTATCCGCACCTCTTCCCCAGCCCCTAAGACTTCTCTTTTGTATTAAAATTTCGGGACGAAATTCCCTCTAACGGGGTGATGATGTAACAACCCGATATTTCAACTCTTTGTAATGACCTAAAAAGTCAAGTATTGTAACCACCTTGGAGTTTATAAAATTAACTTTGATAATAAAATGCCCAAAAAGTATCTATTTAAATTCCTACTATGTTTAATATCATTAAACCGGGATCGTACGTAAAATGGATGCCCAAATCCAGCTTCGTTTATTGAAGTTAAGATTTTTCCAAGTTCGGCTTAGCAGCAGACAGCTAAAAACTCGAATCGGAGATCGAGCGACTTTTGGCCGGAATGACCTAAACAAGAATTGAAGGTCTCGAAAATGGTATTTCAGCGGTAAAAAGTCTGTCAAAAACCGACGTCAGATAAAGAAGTTATGAATTTTTAAAGAAATTTCTTAATCACATCATTTTAATAAATAAATAATAAAAATAATTTCATAATTTGCCAACGGAGTCTAAACGAAAGTTGTAGAGCATAGTCTCACCTACGCGTGGATATAAAGACCATCGAAAACGGAGTTCGTATGAAGAAGATATGATTTTTTGCAGTTTATTAAATTTATTATAAATAAATTTAAATCAAAATTCTAGTAATATCCGAAGGAGGAGTCAGCAACCTCATCCGGGTTACGCGCTGCGTAGCCTCGTACGCCCCGCGTACGCGAGGGCCTTGGTCTCGGTCCGTCCACGTCGCCCCTATGCGAGCCTATGCGAATCCGTCCCATCTGAGCTCCGGGGCAGTCGAGGACTCGCTCATGCATGACGCACAGGTACGCGCTGCGTACGCCCGTACGCCCTGGTCATTTTGCTCTAGTCCCGAAGGTCGATTTTACTCCCGAGATTCCCGAGAATCCCGAGAAAAATCCGTTTCCCGAGACGAAACTCTGCCCGGTTTTCCGTCTCGCTATCTTCAAACTTCCAAGTGAGTTCATACCCCCTTCAAACACACTTTAAATATATTTTAAATGCTTTTATACTCTTTTAGGGGGGGGGGGGGGATACAAGTAAACATACGATTATTATCGTGTATTTCATAAAATTTCATTTACTCATTTTTATCAAATAAACCACTTGTGATTTAGTACTACTATGTGAAAACTCTTGTCATACTTTGCATGTACTAGATTTATACAAAGTATTTAGTAATTCAAAAGTATCCTTCGTTGCTAAACCGTTTTATACATTCTAAAAACTTATGATTTATGCTTTGTCAAACATTGTGAAAAAGGATAAACTTTGCACACAAACTATTACTTGAATACAGACTTAGTTGAGAATCCATGAGACGTGTACATCTTCAAATACTGCCTTTTTTTAGAAGGTATCGCTACAAGTCCTGTCTATAACCAGAGTCTCCCGTTCGGAGAACGTGTCAAATGTGTATAGATCTATACGGGAAGTCATGATCCCGTGCCCTGACTGTTAGCTACAGTCCGTCCTTTGGGGTGACAGTTTGTCATAACGCTACGACACCTGAAGAACGTCGCTACAGGCATATTATGTTTAGTATGGTTATAAAACTCATCGGATACACAACTATTATAGTACTTCTGATTGATGAACGAGTAGTTATTAAAACTATTCTTTATTTAACAAACTGAAATCTTCTGATAGGTTTATTTTATAAATCTATGTTTAAAAATCTTCTAAAGCATGTGGAATGCTTCCAATTTTTAGTCTTGGACATTAAACAAACTATTACTTTAGGAAAATATGGGATTTTCCTATATACAAACCAAACAACTATTAGGAAAATAAGGGATTTTCTTGGTTCAACTAGCTAAATTTTTCAACACAAATACTCTCATGCATTTCATACTTTTATAAGAAAATAAGGGATTTTCTTGGAAAATATACACTCATTTTGGAATGGCATTCAATGTTTCTAAATCACTTATGAACTCACCAACTTAATTGTTGACATTTTTTCTTTTGAAATAACTTGTATTCTCAGGGAACCGTTAAGCAGGTTGGAAATCAACTTTTGGGGATTAACGCGTTGGTGTTAATTATTTCTTTTGAAAGATGTTTATGCATTTATCTTTTGAGCATGTAATGAATACAATGATGTAAATATTTTTAAAACCTTTATATATGTATGGTGGTGTGTGCTTTCCTTTCTATGAACTGTTATGATACTGAATATGACGTCCTCCGCCCCTGAACGTTTCCGCCGTTCTGGTTTGGGGGTGTGACATATATATATATATATATATATATATATATATATATATATATAGAGAGAGAGAGAGAGCGAGAGAGAGCTAGGTTCAGGTATTTAAAGTAATTATTGTGTTATTGTATGAATAAATGTAGACCGATCATTTCAAAAAGGTAATTATGTAATCTTACATTTAATTAATTATGGTAAATATATAAATCAATTAATATCCCTTTAATTTAGTAATATCAGTTTTAAAACCCAATTTATAGTATATATCCTTACGCCCGCCTCTTTCCTCTTCTCTTCTATTCATCGTCGCCCTAACCTTTTCCCTCTCATCAAATTCACAAGTTGTTGCTATGGGGGTATTCATAATGTATGCCCAAACACTTCCAATTTCAAACTATAATCTCAATCCCACAAAAACCTCATCTTTGTTTCGCTGCTTAAACCCTAACCCACCTTCAACCCAATTTGTTAAATTTCAATCCTTTTCGAATTATAGATTTGGGTCATGTAATTCAACCAGAAAGGTATCTGATTCAACAAACAATATGAGGAGGCACGTTGGATTAGGTGGGATTACATGTGAAGAAGCGTCACTTGGGAAAGATGATAAGAAAGATAATGACACCGGATTTTATATAAGGAGGTGTGTAGAGCTTGCTTGGAAAAGCTATTGGGCATACTAGACCTAATCCCATGGTTGGTTGTGTTATCGTTAAAGAGTGGAAAATCATTGGTGAACGATTTCATCCCAAAGCTAGGCAACCTCACACTGAGGTACTTACTTCAATATTGCCTTTTCTGCTTCGAACTTTCACATATATGATATATGTATGACTCGCTTTTTTTTATTCCATTTCACAGGTTTTTTCTTTAAGGGACACTGGGGAATTGGCAGAGAACTCAACTACACATGTGAGTTTAGAACCATGGAATCATTTTGGAAGAACTCCTCCATGTTCTGAAGCACTAATCAAAGCAAAAGTCAAAAAAGTGATGGTGGGAATGATTGATCCGAATCCAATTGTAGCCTCAAGGGGCGTTGCTAAATTACAAGATACAGGAATTGATGTTACAGCTGGTGTTGAAGAAGAACTCTACAAAAAGCTTAATGAGGTATGGACACATCAAATGAAAACTGGGAACCCTTTTGTTACCTTAAGGTATGTTTTATTTTGATGTCATTAAGTGTTGTATGGATAAGTTATAAATACCCCGATGACAACTGTTAACAATTTGGTAAATTCGAATTCTATATAAATTGATACTGTGAAGGGTAATTTAGGTATTAACAGATCAGATGTTGATCTTAGGAATAAAAATGAGAAAGAGATTGATGGTAATGTAGTGTTGTCTGGTGGTGAAAATAAGAAAAACAATAAAAATAGATTTGATGTTTTAGGATCGATTGAAGAGGATCTTTTTGAAAAAATGGATGAGGATTATCTGACTGCTGGGCAGGGTATTTCGGGCATTCCTGATGATACTGTGATGGATCCTTGTATTTCAGATCAGATGCTTGCTGTTTCTAATATGAATAGTAAGAAGTGTGGGGCTGGTAACAGTACAATGGGTGTTATGCCTTAGGCTTTTGAGAAGTGTAGGGCTAAAATCCTTCAACTGAATGGTATCTCTTCGTTTATAGCATTCTATCAGAAAAGAAAGTTTTTATGATAATCATGAACATTCTATTAGAATTCCCCAAATTAATATAATTATTGGTAATTAAATTCCAATTCTATCAGAATGGAATCACGAATTCCAATTATGTTGGAATGGAATATAGATATTTTCTCATTAATTTATTCATTGGATTTGTTTCTACAGAAGCTGATGCTTGAAGAACGGACCACGAAATTTGAACGACGTCTCTTAGCAACATTATTCTTTTAGAATGTATTAGTGTCTTTGTTAGATTTTGATGTTTTTTTTTTCTAGATTTGAAAGTTTTTTTTTAGTTTTATTCTTTAAAAATAAATGTAATTTTTAGTAATTGTTACATGTATTCTATAAGAATTAATGTAATTGTTGTTTTAATTCTTCATTTGATGGTTCGAGAATTTTGTTATTCTACAAGAAATTTTTAAAGTTATGATCAAGAAATATGTCCAAGAATATTTTTATTATTTTATGGTTTAATAATATTTTTATTTTTGAACATACTCAAACATATTCTGTGAGAATGTCCGAAATTAAAACCTTATAATTTGTAAAATCGGATTTTTAAAATTAATAGAATCTATGATCCCTTAAAATATGTAAATTTCCTTTATTAAATCTATATTAATTGACTAAAATACCCTTCTAGTTAAATTAGATGGTATTTTTCAATTATATTTAATTCAATAATATGTATTAATCATTTTTTTAAAATAAGTAAAATGATTGGCCCACATTTATACATACAGTAACACAATAATTACTTTGAATATAATAACCTAAGCCTATATATATATATATATATATATATATATATATATATATATATATATATATATATATATATATATATATAAACCAAAGTACACAACATTCAAACTTGAAGGACTAAATTGTAAAAACAAAGTTATACACCAAACATAAATAAATAGTAAATCCATGTCCCACCCTTTTAATGTGATTTAATGTGAGGCAAAACTTTTCAAACTTGAAGGACCAAATTATAAAAACAAAGTTAGACACCAAACACAAATTGTAAATAAACCAAAGTACACAACATTTAAACTTGAAGTACCAAATTGTAAAAACAAAGTTAGACCCCAAACACAAATGAATAGTAAATCCATGTCCCACCATTTTAATGTGAGGCAAAACTTTTCAAAACTTTGTCCCATTTACATCTGTCTTAGTCATATTTTAATGCACATGCAAAATAAAATACAACATGTTTTGTCATGTCGAATCATTTCATGTCATCTTTTTCTGTTTATAGGATTTAGTAGGACTCGAATTTGATAACAATGTTCTAAAAGCGTGCCACAAGTCCACAATAACCGCATTATACACCGATCTTATCAGACAATGCAAAACATGTGGGCTTCGGTTCGAATCACAAAAGGAACATTGTAACCACATGGATTGACACATAACAAAAAACCACATATCATAAAATTGTAAATGAAAACCATCCCAAAAATGATTTGGAAATGTCATCGTATGGCTTTGTAGTGCAGAGTGTAGAAGCATTAGGAACCGATCCAGTCCCCGGATTTCTAATTCCATTTGAAAATGTAATTGAAAAGAAAGATGATGATGAAGTGGCGGTCGCTGCTGACGAGGATCAAAATGCTTGTGTGTTATGTAGAGAGCCTTTTGATGATTTTTACAGTTATGAAATGGAAGAATGGATGTATAAAGGTGCGATTTATATGAATGGTCAAAGTTGGTCAAATGGGGGGGGGGGTATGGATAGGTCTTAGTTAGACCCGATTGTTCATGCTAAATGTAGATCATAGTCAAATGTGGGTTCGCTTGATGATTATGGGAGTAATGGAGGGGTATGCAAATATGCAAAATGTAATGTAACTATGTTTTTTTTTTTTTTTGAGTAAATTACATTTGGTCCCCGAGTATATTTATAATTGAGATTTTGTAACATTTTTGGTCACTGATTCATTGTTCCAAGTAAATTGATTAAATCTGAGCCATGACTGTAAGTCTGTAACTATAATTTTTAAAATTTTGTTTCCAAAAGAGTTATCTTAAATTGAACACGGACCAAAAACATTATAAAAACCTTTTAAAGAATGACCAAAATTGAAAAGGTATATTAAGAACCAAAAATATAATTTATTTTTTTGTTATCACTTATATCAGTAAGTTAATTGTGGAAGTTGTAAAACTTTTAAATTGTAAATTACATATTAGGTCCCTAAGTATCGTTAATTTTTGCATTTTTAGTGCAAAAAAGTTTTTTCTTGCAGTTTTAGTACAAATTTGAAGTTTTTGTTATGTTTTTGGTCGTTGTTCAAAGCAAACAACTATAAATTTTGAGACCAATTGTGCAAAAATCAGCTCTACTCAATAACCAAAATAGTCATTTTACTCGGAACATGGATAAAAAAGGTTAACAAATTGCAAGACAACTTTTTTGGTATCAAAATCGTAAAAATCCGAAATATTTGGGGACCAAAAATGTAATTTACTCTAAAAAAACAATTTTTGCGATTCTTGTTGGGATTAATGGAAGAAGGGACGCGGATAAGATACAATGTGGATTTGATTTTAGGAGGAGGAGTTATGTAAGTTAGAAATGAGTTTGTTGATCATGTTAATGTTGTGCTTCTTACATCTATCTGCTTTAATGTATGGTTGGATAAGTTAGTATGTACATGTATAGTTGGATAAAATGAAAAAAGATTAGTACTATTCCTTATTTCCTTTCCAATGTTTCGTTTTTGCTTATTCCGCTCTTGATTCTTGATTTGATTTTTTAGACATACCATAAACCATTACCCACCTTATCAAATATTTGCAAGAAAAATCAAGATTTTTTTTTGGAACTTATGGTTGTAAAGTATTGTCTGTAGATGTATGTATATTGTTTGTTCCTTACGGTAGTTATTTGCTAAATATCGCCTCTTTGAAAGGGATTAGGGATTGTGATAAAATAATCCAAAGGATGAATAACACTATATTGCGCGTCACACAACTGAAGACACCCTTTTTCCTATTTACCTTTTGTAATCAATTTTCCATTAACTTTTGTTTACTTATTTTAGTTTTTGGTCCTGTTTTATTCATCTTTTCTTATTAATTCCAACCTTTAATATTAGATTGTTAATTTGCTTTGTTAATAACTTAATATAGAGCTATTGTTTATGTTTAAGTATTGGATGTATATTGTTATTGTTTGTATAGAGCTACAATTTAACATCTAAATTCTGTTCTATCCACAAATACACACCTAGTAGATTACTATCGATACCTAGCTTTCTATCACTGCTCATTGGCCTATATACACTTATATATTTAGGCCTACTTTTTATTTACTTTCTTGGTTCTGAGACATTATTTAGATAATTACAAACAAGTCTAATATAGGGATAACGTTTGGACCAAAAAATCAGACTGAAAACTGAACCAGTTAGGACTGGTTAGCATTAAATAAGCAATTCCGGTTCGGTTCCTGGTTTTGAGATTTGGGCTTAATCGGTTTTCGGGGTTCCGCTTTAGTTCCAACAATTATGGGCTTATTCGGTTCTAAAACCTGAAATTGGATAATGAATAGTATTTTTTCCTTGTTTTGTAGCGACATACGTCCCTAGATTCATATTTTAGTTTTCAATTGGGTGTTTTCACAGCAAAAGTTTAATGTTTTGTATGGATTATGGATTTACGGTAAAAGTTTAAGATAACATGTATTATGGATTATGGATGTATGGATATGGTTAAGAATACATAGTTTTTATAGTTTTCAATAACTAATGAAATATCGATTGCTACCGCGAAAAATCTCATTTTGGTTTTGACCTTCTTATATTATCATTATTATGGAGATTAGAATGTTATGCAATGCAAACAACCACTTTAGCTTAAACAAAATACTAAACAACCTCTCTTTTCTCTCTCTCTCTCTCTCTCTCTCTCTCTCTATATATATATATATATATATATATATATATATATATATACTAAACAACCTCTCTCTCTCTCTCTCTCTCTCTCTATATATATATATATATATATATATATATATATATATATATATATATATATATATATAGAGATAGATAGATAGATAGATAGGTTATAATGTGGATGAACAATTATTATGTGGACGTGTGGATAATGCTATTTTATGAAAATTACTAAGAGAATATGTTGTTTAGTAATGTGAATACCTTCAATTTCACATAACTATTGTTATTTTAATGGATTCTCACAAATTCTAATTCATTTTTGTTTTCATTCATCGTTTTTTTATTTATTTTAATTCTTACAGAATACGACTCAATAAACATCCTGATAATATTTTGACAGAATGAGAATAATTAAAAAAATATATAATAACCTTATAGACAATTTAATTAATGAAAATGCTTAATAATTAAAATAATTGTATAAGATTAAACGTATTCATATTATCAAACAACATATTTTCTTTGTAATTCTCACAGAATACCATTATCCACACGTCCACACAATAGATGTCAATCCACAATAGATGTCTATATATATATATATATATATATATATATATATATATATATATATATATATATATATATATATATATATATATATATATATATATATATATATATATATATATATATATATATATAACAAAATCATCATTTTTTGCAGTTCATAAACATATACCTGTTCTTTTCAATATATTCTATTCGGTTCCATAACAAATTGTAAATGTTTTTTTTTTCGTTCTTATCCTGTTAATTTTCGAATCTTAGAAAATATTGAGATTTATTATTTATGAAAATTTAACACATCATTAAGGGAAGTCCATGATAAAAAATATGATTGCTAAAATTCATAAAAGCGGTGGCTATAGGAACATTAACCTTGCAACATGAATTAACTTTCCTATGGAGCAATTATATTTTTTTGTCAATGGACTTCATTTAATGATTATGTTATATTTTCATAAATAATCAATCTCATTATTTTTTAGGATTCAAAATTAGTCAAGAGTTTTTGTAGTTTATTTTAGAGCCGACAAATATAAATTCAACCTGAACCAAACTCAAAATTAGTAGGTTGGATTGAGATTTTCAACTTATTTAAATTAAATGAGTCAATCCGTCTAACTCATTTAATCAAATAGGTTGAGTCGGGTAAAAATTATAAACCCATTTCCAACCCACCAACCCATTTAATTTTAATTTATATTTAATTTAATAATTATTTAAATATTATTATGTATTAACTTAAGTATTAGTTTATAAATTATAATGTTCGTATTATTATTTATTTAAAAAAATGGAATCCTATTTATTATATTTTTTTCTTGGTATCGACAACACTAGCCACTCTTCAAAAATCACTTAGAATATACATATATCTTTAATGTTATTTGAACAATTTCTTTGTATATGTGAATTGAGATTGTGCTTTTATCATACTTTGAAATTTTATTGAAGTCTAACTATTTAAATGGCGTAATCTTTAGTTAATTAATTAATTTATATTTATTTTAAATTGGTCAACCCAAGTTTAACCTATTTATTTAATAGATTGGGTTGAAAACCACATAGCCATGTCAACTCATTGACAACTATTTATCTGAAAGGTTGGGTTGAGTTGAAAATATCAACTCATATAAATGAACATGTTGGGTTGAGTTGAAATCTTTAACCCAATTAATAAAGGGGTTGAGTCCGACAAATCCATCGATCAGTTGCCAACTCTAGTTTATTTTATTTAATCATCACATATATTTGCAAGATGTCGTGCAAATGACGATGAGACACCATTTTCGGTTCTTTTCACAAAACTTATGGCTTTTTATAAAATATAAAGACCAGTTTTATAATTTTGTCTGATAATCATATATTTACAACAAAATGTTAAATCTTACCGACTAAATGTTAAATCTTAAAACTGTTAACAACCATGAATTGGACTCTCCTTAACATATCCCGTCAAATGCTTCCATTTTATTGTGGCCCACCTTTCTAAAAAGTTATCTTAAAGGGTGTTTGGTTAAATTTTTTTATGATTTATTTTCCGAACTTAATTTTTTATAAGTTCATTTTTTCTAACTTATTTTTGAACTTTTGAGCTTATTATGACTTGCACTAAGAAAATAAGCCGTAGTCATAAAAAATAAGTCAGAAAAATGAGCTTATAAAAAATAAGCTCGGAAAATAAGTCATAAATAAGCTTAGCCAAACACCCTCTTAAAATATCTAATCGAATGACGGAATGAGCACAATTATTACACAATGCATTGCTCTCTTGCAGATAGAATATTGGCTAAAATATAAATATCTTAATGGTCCCGAATGTAGATATATGATCAGTGGACAAAATAATTTTTATTTTGTTCAGGGAATGGACATTTAAGGGTCATGGTCTTGGTTATATCTCATGGGACACTTCCTTAAAATTCACGAATGAAAATCACCTACAAATCTAAAATACAACCTTGTTGTTGTGAAGTCTGGGACGTTATAATCAGGGTGTGGGGCAACTGCCCCCGCTGAAGTTTTGTTATTATGCCACACTAATCACAATCAATAAGAAATGACAATTGAGCAGCTGTAAAGACATTGACAAAGCCTTCCTAGTTTTCTCCAAAACAAAGCTCATTTTACTATATTCCATTTTCCAACGACGTGGGACAAATTGAGAAAGCAATAGAAATTAGAAAGGTGCTCTTCTACCTATAAATGATGATGTCTTCAACACGCAACTGCTCACCCACCCTCTTCCCACTCCATTTGAGAGGCTCATTTCTAAGACATGGAGTTTGATTGAAAAATCTATTCACATAATAAATAAGAGCTTACTTAAGCTTTTATTAATATAGAAACTAAATAAAAAGCTTCACTCAGTTTTCAATAAATAGACTTGATTTAATATGACTAACAAACTGGTTTGTATAATAGATGTGAAAAGGATGTGTTGAAACTTGAATGGTTATAAACTTAAACTAAGTCGAATAATGTCCATGGTCATGCTCTCCCTCCCTCCCCCTCTCTCTCTCTCTCTCTCTCTCTCTCTCTATATATATATATATATATATATATATATATATATATATATATATATATATATATATATATATATATATATATATATAATTTTGGATAACAGAAAAGTGTTTTGTTTATTGATTGAAAACTCAATACAATAATACAATCATAGAAATCCGATGGTGCCTTATATAAGGAGTTTGAACTAACTTTAAACTAACAATTATCCCATTAGATAAATGTAACAACTAGATAATGACATATAAATCTTGGGATTATCCCTATATGATAATCTCGGTTCCCTTGCTCCTCCTAAAGTTGGAACATGAAGGTTACGAATGTTCAACTTGCTTGATAGTAACCTGAAACGTTTTGAACACAGTGACTTAGTTAACAAGTCAGCTAACTGATCTTGTGTAACATCCAGATCTCGATGTAATTTATATTTTGAAAATTTTGGCATTTTAAGGATTGCCACGACATGGTAGGGAGGCACTGCGACGTGGAAAGTCAAGATCAACCCGCATATTTCATTTAAGCCGCCACAACATGGCAGTGTAGGCCACAATGTGGCAGGTGGCAAGTGACAAACCCTATTTTTCGAGTTTTGCTCCCTATTTAAAGGAATAAGGAGGCTAGGGTTTACTCACCCTCAGCCTCCATCAACCTATTTGAGATCCGAGAAACCCTAAAGTGTCGAAGAAGAAGTGAGTTAAGATTCAGCAAGCTAGTTCTCATCCTTGATCTTGGCACTCTTTTGGACCTTAGTAAGTGTCGAAGACTCGATTTTTATCATGATAGACTGCTAGATCTTATGTTTTGTCCCTTAATCTACATGTTTAGTGAGTTGGAATAATGAGAGCTCATAAGTTTGCAAATTTATGAATCTATGAGACTTTTGGCATGATTATTAGTTTGGATCTGGATTCTTGATGGGTTTTGAGCCATGCATGTGTATAAAGCACCAACTTTTATGTTGGTTTTGATATTAGAAAATGATCTGGAGTAGATGAGCTATGGACTTTTTGGAATAAGTACTTAATGGGGAAAGTCATGTCTTATTTAGCCTATTTGAAACCTAGGGTTTAAGATTTTGACCTTTTGGGTGGTCTTAACAGATAAAGTTGGAAACTTTATCCTTCTAGACATTGTTTCAGACTAGATCTATGCTTTGGAGCCCAAAGGATCGAAGGAAGCAACTTAATCTATTAAGTTGCTGAAAATCTAGTGCCCATGACGTGAAAATAAGACATGACTGGCTCATGAAGATTGACAACAAAGTCCTTTTGGGAAAATGATAGGCTTTATATGTTACAAAAAACTTATTTTGGCGGAAAAACATAAACCCTAAGTTCACATGCACCCTAAAGGATCTATGTTCTCACTATGATTTGCAAACAACTATTGAATATTAAGAGCCCTAAAGTACATTGCTATTTTCAAATTAACAAAGGGTTATAAGAAAAATCATCCCCTAGTTTATTATAGGAAATAAACTAGTAATCTTTCATTGTTGGTCTTCAGATAGCAAGCACCAGAAGTCTCGTGTCTTTAATGGCTCACACCTAATCCCTAGCAAATTGGAGGCTAAAGAGGAGATAGGAGGAGGAAGAGAATTTTCAGAATTCTCTTGGGAACAAATGATGGCTGAAAATCATAACCCTTATAGGGTTTATAATGGTGTTAGGAAGGTAGTGGAAAAAGCAGGTCCTTTTAGATAACCCTAATCCTCTTATTTCCTCCTTAATGCATTCTAACCTTCCTTAGAGCCCAAGAATGCCTCCATAACCTCTTCTAGAAAGCGTCCCCTCTATGGAAGGTTCTATAATTAGTCAATGTTCAACTTTTGAACATTTTCACATTTAGTCTTTCCACTTTTAATTAATTCAATTAATCCTAAAATTAATTCCAATTAATTTCTAATTAATTTTTAATTAAATAATACTATTTCTAATTAAGATACTACTCTCATAATATACTAATAATTTATTTATTTTGATTTCTAATTAATTTATTAACCATATAATAAATTAATATATCAGTCTCTCTCTCCAAAAAGCATTCCATTCAATTACTAGGTTTGAGGGCAACCCAAAAGGACTTTGCTAATAATTCAAAATTATACTAATTTAGTTATTGGCTTAGACACCTAATACAATATTCTCCCACTTGAATAAGTCTAAAACTAAATTATAGGTATAACTTCTAAATTAAACAACAAATGGTGCTTTCCAAAGCAGCTGCCAAACTCTAATCTGATCAGACATTTGTCCTTTAGACAATCTACAATCCAATTCTTGAAAGTATTCATTAATTACTTACTTCCTAAAGTATGAGCGAATGTGGAGTTTTGAATAATTAAATTATTCAGGAAGTAAAACATGTAAAACGAAACACAAGAATAAATAATTGAAAAATGGTAGTATACAAACTCATAAATAATCTCTATTATTTAATCACCAAAATCAATTACATTTATTATGATACAAGTTTCAAACTAATCATCTAACTACTAAAGCTAATGCCATCTCTCAAACCAATGCTCCTAGAATGTTGACTATGCTTAACCCTACTCATAGCCTTTGTAAGAGGATCTGCAGGATTGTCTTCTGACGAAACTCACTTTACTATGAGATGAAATTTTCAAATCTATGTATGATATAATGATACTTTCTATCGATATGTATTGATTTACAATGATCTCTCGGTTCTTTGGACAAAGCAACCACTCCTTCATTATCACAGAAAAGTTCCATTAGCTCCTGAATGGTCGAAACTACTCCGAGATTGCCGATAAAGTTCTTTAGCCAAGCCACTTCCTTTGATGCTTCACTTTCTACTATGTACTCTGATTCACAAGTAGAATCAGCCACCATGTCCTGCTTTGAACTTTTCCAAGTGACTGCTCTACCATTTAATAGGAACATCCAGCCAAATTGACAACGAAGATTGTCTCCATCTGTTTGGAAGTCGGCGTCACTATACCAGTCACTCTCAATGTACCACTGCCACCAAGGACTAGAATTAGATCCTTTGTCCTTTGCAGATAGTTGAGAATGTTCTTCACTACTATCCAATGAGATCTGTCGGAATTTCCCTAAAAGTGACTGACCATGCTTAAAGAAAACGACACATCAGGGCGAGTATATGTCATAACGTACATGATCAATCTTACAGAAAAAGCATATAAGACTCGACTCATTTCCACTATCTCTTCATCTGTACTAGGATTTGAGTCTTACACAATTTGGCATTACTCTGAATAGGTAGATCTCTTTTCTTAGAATTCTCCATACAAAAACATTTTAGTACCTTATCCAAGTATGTACTTTGACTAAGACCAATTAGTCTTTTCTTTCTATCCCTTAAAATTCTTATCCCAAGAATATATGATGCCTCTCCTAGATCCTTCATAGCAAAACAATTTCCAAGCCGAGACTTTACTTCTTTCAAAATTGGAATGTCGTTTTCTATAAGGAGTATGTCATCAACATACAATACTAGAAAGATTACTATACTCTCAGTAGCCTTGACATACACACAAGACTCATCTTCACTCCTAGGTAAATAAAATTCTTTGACTTTTTGATGGAAGCAAAAATTCCACCTATGAGACTCTTGTTTCAATTCGTATATGAATTTCTCAAGTTTACACACCCTATTAGGAAACTTTGCATCTACAAAACCCTTTAGTTGACTCATGTAAACATCTTTAGCCAACTTCCTGTTAAGGAAAGCGGTTTTGACATCCATATGCGACATTTCATAATCATTAAAGACAACTATGGCGAGAATTATCCTAATCGAGTTTATCTTGGCCACTGGTGAGAAGGCCTCATCATAGTCAATCCCTGGGGATTGAGTAAAGCCCTTTGCAACCAATCGTGCCTTGAAAGTGTGCACCTTTCCATCCATATCGGTCTTATTCTTGAAGATCTATTTGCAACCAATTATCTTTTGGCCAGGTTCTTAATTAACAAAATTTCATACTTGGTTATCATACATGGACTTGATGTTGCTGTCCATTGCCTCTTTCCATTTGGAAGCGTCAAGGCTTGCTATCTCTTCCTTGTAGTTAGTTGACTCATCTAAATTTTCCATTGTACGATCACTAAAAACGTATCACCATCTAACGTTATATGGAAACCACAAAACTTTAGTAGCATGCTAACTCTACTAGAACGTCGAATAGGTGTCCATATGTCAATGGGTTCAACATGAGTCTCATCCTCTGGTTGAGTGCTAGTATCTTCTAAGGTTCCTTCATTGGTTGGCTCTTGAATCTCTTCAAGGTAAATTGTACTCCTACTGTCCTCTTTGCATATGATATATATATATATATATATATATATATATATATATATATATCTTTCTCTCTCTATCTCACGAAAGACTTATCTTCGTGCTATAAAGACCACGTTCTCACTAGGTCTATAGAAAAATATCCAAAAGACTTTTGTGGGTAGCCAATGAAAATACATCTTTTACTTCTAGGTTCTAGCTTGTCGTGAGTGTCTCGTCTAACTAAAGCTTCACAACCCAGACCTTGATTTGTGCTAATGAGGGAACTTTCCATGTCCACATCTTGTAAGGTGTTTTTGCAACCTTCTTGGTAGGGACAAGATTAAAGATATGTGCGGCTGTCTATAAGGCATAACCCCAGAAAGAAATGGGAAGAGAATATCGACTCATCATGGAATGAACCATGTACAACAAGGTTCGATTATGCCTCTCATCTACACCATTAGATTGTGGTGTCTTAGGAGGAGTCAATTGTGAAGAAATTCCACATTCCTTGAGATATGTGCTAACGAGGGAACTTTCCCCATCCACATCTTGTAAGGTGTTTTGGCAACCTTCTTGGTAGGGACAAGATTGAAGATATGTGCAGCTGTCTCTAAGGCATACCCACAGAAAGAAATGGGTAGAGAATATCGACTCATCATGGAATGAACCATGTACAACAAGGTCCGATTATGCCTCTCAGCCACACCATTAAGTTGTGGTGTCCTAGGAGGAGTCAATTGTGAAGAAATTCCACATTCCTTGAGATAGTCGTGGAACTCGATACTAAGATACTCTCCGCCTATGTTAGATCGAAGCATCTTTATCTTCTTGCCTAATTGATTCTCGACTTCATGTTTAAACTCTTTGAACTTTTCAAAGGTTTATGATTATGCTTGATTGAGTAGATATAACCATATTTTCTATAATCATCTATAATTGTCACATAAAATCGATTAGCATCCCTTGTGGTGGGTCTGAAGGGTCCACACACATCTATGTGTATGAAATCTAACAAACCTTCACCTCTTTCACAAGACCAATGAAAGGTGATTTTGTCATCTTCCTTAAAAGACAAGATTCACATTCATCATCTGGCCTTAAGTCAAATGATCCCAACACTCAATTCTTTTGGAGTTAGGTGATGCGTTTCTTGTTAATGTGCCCAAGATGACAATGCCACACGCATGCCTTGTTTAAATCATTAGGCAAATCAATATGAAATACACTATTACCTAAGCTATCAACACAAATCATAGTTTCATACAAACCATTACAAGGTAAAGTTTTAAATATAAAAATTCCATTCTTAAAAACCAAAATCAATCCATTCATATCATTAAATGAATTTCGAAAACCTTGTCTAAAAAGTGCATGAAAAGAAATAATATTTCGCGTCATTTCCGAACAATAGCAATAATTAACCAAATCTAATCTAACATTACTACTATGCATAATATTATAAGTTCCCAATCTTGGTAATAGGAGAAGATTACCTATTTCCCATGATTAGATTCATCCTTCCATGCTCCACCTCTTCACTTTCTCTTAATCCCTGCATATCAGAAGAAATGTGAAAACTATATCCTTTATCAAGGACCCAAGAACAAGTAGGTTGTGAGTTATTAGTTTGAATGTTGTAAATACCTGCCGACGATCGCTTTACTTTGCCATCCTTGATGTATTGAAAGTACTTGGGGAAGCTTCGTTTCTAATGGCTCTTATCTTTGCAATAGACACAAATGACCTCTTTGGGATCACTAACAAAAGGAATATCAGAACTGGTCTTCAGCTTTGGGACATTGCTAGACGACCCAACATGGGCCTTACCCTTCCAGTTGTGCTTAGGACCACCTTTCCATTTCTTTCCTTTATTTTTTTCCCAATGGCAAGGAAATGAGCATTTGTAGTGGTAGGAGTCTTCTTCATTCCTAACTCAGCTGTTCGCAACAAGTTGTGAAGTTGGGCCAATGTGGTTTCTGTGTTGTTCTAATGATAAGCCATAATGAACTGATCATAACAAGGAGATAGGGAGTTAAGAATCATGTCAATGTCTAACTCCTCATTAAAATTCACATTAAGCCTTTCAGGCGCTCCACATATCTTTTCATTCTTTGCACATGGTTGCAGAAAGACTCTCATTCCTTTAGTTTTCATGCCATAAGATCTTTAACGACTTCATACTTTTGTTGGCAAGCTCTTTTGTGAAAATTTCCACAAGATCCAAGTTCATCTCGTATGGCCAGTAGTCCTCATAGAACTTTTACAACTCAGGTATCATGGTGGCAACCATGACGCAAGCAAACTTAGTTGCGTCATGTCACAACTAGAAATTTTGTGTCTTGTAATCACTACACTCAAGTAAAATGTAGAATCAAAAACTTAAGAGCATGTATGATGCTTACTCTATGACAAAAAAATTTCAATCCAATACACCATACAAGTACTACAAATAGTCAACAAGCAATTGGAAACCCTAGAAGTTCTTGTTTAGGTCCATTTTGGACTAGGACTTCCATATTGGACTCAATGGACCAATAAGCTTCCAATTTGACTATCATGGGATTAGAACCTTTAAATGGGCTCTAATTGGATCCACTTCCACTTAATTCAATATTTTGGGCCATATAGGGCCTAGAATGAGATAGATTAATTATATGAACCATTTTGGACCATAATTAACCTAATCTAACCTAATGGGTCATAAAAATCATATTTATATTTTTAGGCCAAAAATCATCCAACCTAGCTATAACATGGGCTTAAGGGCAAAAAGCCCAAAAATCTTCTCTTTCCCTCCCATTCTCGGCCCAAGCCCAAGGGAAGGAAGAGTTGACTTTGTATGTGCCACCTCACAATTATTCAAGGGACTTCCATGCAAGAGGACTCATACTTCCATGCACCATCCTTTCACACTTCTCTCTTCTCTCCTTTCTTCTTGATTCTCGGACAATCCCAAACACACACACACACACACAATTCTCCCACAAATCTCTCAAGGAAACTCCCTCCACTCTTCATCAAGATCTCGAGTTTTAGAAGGTTTTTCAAGAAGATATTTCCACAAATTCTTCATCTAAGGTAAGATTATGCTTGGATCTATGAACTAGATTCTTTGTTTTATCAAAAATCTCTTTCTAATCCATGTAAAAATCATGATCACTCTCTTAGAAACTCCCTAAGTTCGAAATCAACAAGGGAAGACTTGTTAGAGCCGAAAACAACATCAAACTTCTTCCAATCTTCTCCAAAACCGAAACCCAACTCAAGGTGAGCTTCATACCCCCTATTTTTCGGTTTTTATAAGTTTTGTGGGGGGGGGGGGGGGGAATACAAGCAAATGTATAGATCTATGAGTATATGTATGCTTTGTATGATTTCTATGTTTATTTACATGTTCATATGTGATTATGGTGTTGAATCTAGTCAAAAAGTCCTTAAAACTGAGATTTGCATTAGGATGTATGAAACAAGTATAAAACATATTATTACACACAAATCATTTCTAGAAAAATAACCAAGTTGGTTAATATGAACTCCTTGGGCTAAAAATCCCATTTTTGGACTCAAAATGTTAAAAAGATAAGGTTAAAGGGCCCAAAATGACAAAATACAAATTCTGATGGATGAAATGAGTCAAAACAGTTTCGATAATGTATTTTTCTGGAAATATTCTCTTTGAAGGATTAAATGTGAAATTTTTAAGCATAATGGGCCAAAAATGAACTTTTCGGCCCAATAAAGCCCAAATTGCGAGATTTTCAAATTAGAGGGGCTGAAACTGTATTTTTCTGTAAAACAGGGGACTACTAGTGCTCCAAGTCCATTTCAAGGGTTAAAAATGCTTTTCATATTTAAAAGGGACCAAAGATGCAAAAATTTTCTATTTTGGGCCAAAAGTGTAAAAATTGCGAAAATAAGGGTTTCAGCCGAGAAAAATTTCATTTGAGGGACTAAAAATGTTTTTCAAATAACTTTGAGCTTAAAAATACATTTTCTACAAGTTTTGATACTAAAGTGTTAAGAAAAATGGTTTAAGGACTAAAATAGAAATTCTTTTATACAAAGGGTCAAAAGTGTAAATTTATCCAAAAGAAAGGGGCTGCAAAATGTAAAATTCTAATGTTTTAAACAATAAATCCGACATGATGAAATACTAGTACCTCGACTATCGGCGAAATATAATACACCTTCAACACCAAAAATCGTTATCAAACGAATTGATTCGGTCTCGAATCAATAATGAATCCGAAATTACTAACACGACGATACTTCAATACACACGGAGAAATCTCAGGAATTCAATACACACGCGGAAATTCGGGAAGTCAATACACACGTGGGAATACACCAGACGTCGATACACTGTCTTTGGGCCCGAAAGTTTCAAATCGTGCTTGTTGGGCCTAGCTAGCCCAATGACATGATCTTTAGTCCCGAAGGAAACTCGATTACATGTAGTTGGGTCTTATATGACCAAATTCCGTGTAAAAGGACTTTTACAGGCTTTGTGCTGTTGGACCCCAAGGGTCCTTTGGTGCTACTAGTAAAGTCGAGAATTCACCAAATGCGAGTCGGGCTAAGGGCCCTTCGCATTCACGATAGCCTTGAACGACTTATGGAAAATATCGGGGGCTTCGCACCCTCTTTTCTTCCTCGGCTGTGGGGCTATGAGAAGTCCGGGTGATTGGATTAAGTGAATAGTGCGAACGACGCCTAAGGGATCGTTTGTATAATTGTAAACTAGTCATTTTCATTAATGTGTGTTTATAACAATTCACAATCCATAATTAATCCAATGTCACCGGGACTCAACGAATACACCCGTCGCAACGAAATAACAAAATATAAATCATTTGATGCAAAGTATTAGGAAAACATCGGGTTTTCATAGGGTTTTCAATTAATACACCTACGAGTTACATACCAAGTTTTACAAATTCTACTTTCACATCTATAGAAACAAACAAGCATACTTACGGATCTTCACCCTTTTTATACTATGCTCTTTTCAGAAAATATCGGATTTTCTGGTGATTTTCAAAACAACACAAACCACTATATTCAAACATTACTTATGAACTCACCAACATTTCATATGTTGACGTTTTTCAAAATACTTGTATTCTCAGGTAACAGGTAAATCGAAAAAGGAAAAATGTACTTAGTAACGTCTTGCTGTTGTTTTAATTAGTATCAAACAATTTACTTTTGGGCATGTAATCTTATGGATCAACGTACTGAATGTAAACGCTACCAGTTGTAATATTTCAATGCTTGGTAATGTATGATGTTATGTTTCATGTATATTCATTGTGATGGTATTCAATTGAGTCACAATAGCCCTCGGACGTGTCCGCCGTCTGGTTCGGGGGTGTGACAGGTTGGTATCAGAGCTCTGTTTATAGTGAACTAGCATATCTAACGATACATTGATATGCAACTATAAACCAAAAGAGGGAGTAACACAACTCTGAACAGAACAAGTAAAATACAACAATAAAACACCTTTGCTTGCATTAGGAATAAGGAACATAACGCCGAACCAAACAAGATAATGCTAGTATCTCGGTTAATTCAAGACTGTTCTTAGTGGTACCAAGGAGTGGATGTTGCCTGATCAACTACATTCTCTCCAAAGTATAACTAACACACGTTCGGATGAGATCGTGAGAGCTAGGGAACCTAAAAACAAACCCCTATATCACCAAAAGAGAAGAACGTCTTTTTAGTATATATCATATTTGTAGAGTCATAGGAGTAACGATAGTTTACACTTTCCCCAGTCTTCATGGAGGGAGGGCAGCCGGGTATCCAGTTTCATCAAGTCCTAGTGGCTCACGGGATGCTTGAAGATGAACCAGAAGGGAATCCAGAGGAAGCGCACGATGTCAGACCTGACGAATATATAGACACCGACTACGAGTTTGGGGAGACCGACGATAACATCGAAGAAGGACAAGACTCGGACAAAGATCATGCCACTTCGTTCGTGGACGAGGCGCAACCAGACCACCCCGCCCCACCAATGAACCCCCCAAGGGAGAACCGCTCTCCCGAAGATGAGATCGCTGCCCTGCAGCAACAGTTGTACGCCATGGATGCACGTGCAGTGCGAGCTGAGCACGAGAGGGATGAGGTTATTGGAGACATGACGGAGATGGCTCAGTTACTGGCTCAACACTTCGACATATGACCCCTCCACTACGTAGGACGCACCACAGAGTATTAGGGATAGACTTATCTTACTAGGTCATTAGGAACTATGCTATGTACCCCGACTCTATGTTTAAGTGACTACACTACTCATAGAGCCGTTATGCTGTCGAACTAGTGTCACTCATGTATGCTCTTACGAGCAAATTTTTCATGTATCAAATGCGGATAATATTAGTAAACTTTTACGTGCTTTGTTATGATATTACAAATTGCTATGCGTTGAGAATCTATGATTGTATGTTAAATGGTAGGAGTGTTTAAGTTCGTACCTTGCACCTAGTCAGTAGGGTCACAACCTCCCAGAAACCCCAAACACTCAACATCTTTCCGTTTCATGACAGAAAGATGCCCCGCCGACCTACTCGCGGAAACGCTGGACCAACCCCACCCGAAGTTGACTCCACTGCATTCCAGGCGGCCGTGTCTACTGCGGTCACCGCAGCTATGTCACAAATTTACTAAGGGAACAACGGAGGAGGCAACGGGCAAGGGGTCGGGAGTTCGAACAACGGGATGAATCAAGGACCCACCAAAACATGTACCTACAAGGACTTCACAAACGCCAAACCACGAACTTTTAACGACACTGGAGGAGTGATCACTCTAAAGCGATGGATCGAGAAGGTGGAATCGGTATTCGAGATATGCGATTGTCCCGAGGAGATGAAAGTGAAGTTCACAGCCTGCACTTTTGTTGATCAAGCGCTCACTTGGTGGAACGGACACGTGGAAGCCATGACACTCCCTGTAGCCAACTCCATGCCGTGGTCGGAAATGAAAGAAATGTTGATGGCTGAATACTGCCCACGAGGTGAGATTCAGAAAATGGAGCAAGAGCTGTGGAACCTCACTGTGCAGAATGCGAATATCGATGCCTACATATCGAGATTTAGTGAACTATCTCTGTTATGCCTGGGTATGATCACCTCGGAAGGAAAGAAGATTGAGCGATTCATCTGGGGACTAACATCACCAATCCAAGGAAATGTGATAGCTGCAAACCCCGAAACATATGACAGTGCAAAAAGATTGGCGAAGAAGCTGTATGACCATAACAACAAAAAGGGTGAGAAGCCAGCGGAGACTGAGGGCAAGAAGGAAGGTGATGGCAAGAAAGGGAAGAACAACAAGAGGAAGGGGCGTCAAGGCCCCGAGACCTCTAAGAAGCAGCAGACAGTGGCAGTTAATGCTGCCACCGCACCGGTTCCAGCCACACCACATGCTCCAGCCTCAGCTGCTTCAAATGCTCCCACACCTTATTCCGGTAATCTTCCCAAGTGCAAGAAGTGCGGTTTCCATCACAATGGAGAATGCAAGGAGTTGTAGTGCACTAGTTGTATTCGAAGGGGACACACGGCGAGGTACTACAGGACTTACCCTTCCCAGAACCAACAACAAGGAAACGACAACAACAACAATCGCAACAACAACAACATCACCACCGGCGGCCACAATGCAGGGCCTAGCCACACCTGCTATGGGTGTGGGAGGACTGGGCATTTCCGCCGAGATTGCCCTAACAACAACAATCTCGGAAACGGAGGAACAGGAAGGATGCTGACCATTGGTCAGGGAGAGGCGATTCAGGACCCCGCTGTTGTTACCGGTACGTTTCTCCTAAACCACACTTATGCATGCATCTTATTTTACACCGGAGCAGAGCAAAGTTTCGTGAGCAATAGATTTAAGCATTTATTAAAAGAACAACCCCAGAAGCTCAATGAAACCTTTACGATGGAAATGGCCAATGGGAAAACCGAATCCACCGGGGAAATCTACATTGGATGTACCCTAACCCTAAACCAACACGTCTTTCGAATAGACTTAATGCCTGTGTCCATTAGGAGTTTCGACGTGATTGTTGGCATGGACTGGTTAAGCCCCCACCATGCTGAAATTATGTGTCACGAGAAGGCCGTTCGCCTTCACCTTCCTAATCACGAAACCCTAGTAATTTACGGAGACATACCTAGTATGAACCTTTGCCTCATCTCGTGCATCCAGGCACGGAAACATCTACGAAAGAACAATTTGGCGTTCCTGGCTCACATAGTGGATAAAACCAAGGAAGAGGTTAACGTTCAAGACATTCCCATAGCATGTGAGTTCCTAGACGTGTTTCCTGAAGATCTTCCAGGAGTACCCCAGAGAGATAAGTGGAGTTCCTGTCACACCCCAAAACCAAGAACGGCGGAAACGTTCTGGGGCGGAGGACGTCATGTATAGTATCACAACACAGTAAATGTAAATAAGCAAACAACATCATCCATTGCATTAAATATATAATTTTAATACAAGTGTGTTCCGTACAGATATAGACACCAAAAATAATGTAACACAAAATAATATGAGATGAGTCTTGAATGCACTCCATCCTCTCAAAAGATGGCCTCGGTACCTGTCTACTGATGACCTGAGAATACAAGTTATTTTGAAAGAGTTTATCAGCACTAAGCTGGTGAGTTCATAAGTATTTTGGTGTCAATGTTTATTGTCAAAAATGTTTGAACCTGTCTCAATGTATAAGTTTGTAAAAAAAATGTAAGTAAATGTTTGAAAGTGTTTGTAAAAGTTTGAATCTCTCAGAAAATCCTATATTTTCTATAAAAGTAACCTTCTACCAAGGCTTAACTGTCTTGTATACTCGTTCGTTGTGAAAGTGTGTAATTACCCAAGTATAACTATCATTTAATAAAATATAGTTTGTACATTAATGCTGAAGTGAGATTATCACTAAAATATGTAATGGGTAAATCATTGTAGTACTGTAGCTTTGTATAATAAAAACTACTGCTGTACTAATTCCTACCTTAAACCGGATTTATATTAAGGTATAATGTGATAAATTGCACCATGCTATCGACTGGTAACAACGACATAATGAATGGTCGTAATAAAGAAATGACGTTTGGCACCCGTAGACCTGCAAGTCTGGTTGTAGCTAGAAGCAAGGTGTAGGATAGTCAATCCAATATAGATCTATACGCAAAATCACGCTCTCCCTCCAAGAGAATTCTGGCTACAACTCGGGCCATGACATTTAAGGCATGCTCCGACACAGTGGATCACAATTGTTAACGTATTCATGTATATGTAATGTTTCTCGTTCTAGTATAGTTGTATATGTTCATGTTTCTAGTATAACTGTATATGTACATGTTTCTAGTATAGCTGTATAAGTACTTGTTTCTAGTATAGCTGTATATGTACTTGTTTCTAGTATAGCTGTATATGTTCCTGTTTCTAGTATAGCTGTATATGTACTTGTTTCTAGTATAGCTGTATATGTACTTGTTTCTAGTATAGCTGTATATGTACTTGTTTCTAGTATAGTTGTATATGTTCCTGTGTTACCCCGATGGTAACTAACTATTGATGTACTGATAAGTATGAATATGGAAGTACTTTTATGTCTATATATGTATATATGATATATAAGTAATATCGAAACGACCTTCGGATGGTCACCCGAAATCCCACCAGACCACATCTCAAGGCGCGAAAAGGAAATAGGGCGGATGGCCTTCCTAAGTCCTTTAAACATTATTTATACATCTATACATATATGGGCATGCAATTGAATATATAAAAGCATAAATAGGTTTTCATAGGACATTTGAAGCATAAATATAATTTCAAGAGAAGATCGACTTGATGTCGATTTATAAAACAATTTGAAGGCATAAGTTGATAAAACAGTTTAAGTATAAGAAATATTTGTTTGAATCACAGTTTGTAAATAAGTTTGGATAGTAAAAGAGTTTGTAAAACATTTCAAAGTAAAGCAGTTTGATAAACAGTTTGAACATTGGTAAAAATCGTTGTTTTCCTAGTTATTAATCACATGTGATTAAATGCAATCACATGTGATTGAAGCAATAACTATAAGTATTTGACTTGTATTACCCCCCCATAAAGTATTTAAAACATTTAAAATCATGTCAAAGGTTGATTCAAGGGGTATGAACTCACTTGTGGTGAGCTGTACGAATCGCAGTGTCGGATACCGTGCTAGGTGGCAAACGGAGACTTGTTTACACGCACGAGCCTAGTTATCATATAATAAGCATATGTATAACTAATTAGACAAATAATAACTTAATAAATAAGTTAAAACACTTAGGAACATGTAAACACTTTTCATAAGTGTTAAAGGTCCTAATGGTTGCATCTAAGTTGCTACGGGACAAGGCAAAAGGGTTTGAAACATCAAATGGCCTTGCATAAGAGTTCACCACCCAACAAACCCCACCCTTTGGAGTTTACGGCCGTAAACTCATGGGTTTATGGCCGTGAACTCCTCACATGGTGGTTTTGGGTGTTTTAAAGTGTTATCTTGATCCTAGAACACTCCTAGCTTTGTTGGAATAATACATGAAGTAGTTTAAGGCCCTAGAATGCTCCATAGGGGAGTTTACGGCCTATAGTCCATATACCCTAGAGTTTACGGCCGTAAACTCCTATGGGATGATGGCTTTTAATTCATTTGAGGCACTTGCACATCAAGGATAGCTTCCATGATTTTATCTAAGGCTAATGGGGACAAGAGGCACACATTTGTGCCTTCACTTGGAGTTTACGGCCCAAGAAGTGTTCCTTGGCCGTAAACTCCCTTTAAGGGATGTTCTTAATGTCTTTTACTCCCCATTCAAGTCCTAGGTGTTCCATGGTAATTGTCTTAAGGCCTTAGGGGTGTTTGTGGTGCATTTAACCCTTGGAAAAGGGGTTTACGGCCCAAGAGATGTTCTTGGCCGTAAACTCCTACAAACTTATGATTTTGAAGTGTTTTGATGTCCAAAATAGGTACAAGCATATGAGGGTTAAAGTCCTTAAGCTTTAGGGGTGGTTTAGGGCACTAAATGCCCTTAAAAAGGGGTTTACGGCCCAAGAGAAGTTCTTGGCCGTAAACTCCTATTACTTTTTGATTTTGGATGCTTTCTAGTCTCTTATGATCATATCCTAAGTCCTCAATGAGTTGCTTAACAAGAAAATGGGTCTAGGTAGCCTTAAAGCTCCATTTTGGAGTTTACTCCCCAAGAACGTTCTTGGGCGGTAAACTCCCGGATCTTGTAATCTAAACATGTAATTGATGTTATAAAGCATCTAACAAGTATTGAAACACATTTAGTAAAGTAGACTCACAATCTGGGATGAAAACCCGAAGATCCGTCAGAGAGAATATGGCTTTTCTCTATTTGGAATTGTGAATAATGAATTAATTTAATTCAGAAAACTATTTATAGTCCTGGAATATTTTGGCAGAAAATATTTTTATTCCTGATATTGGACTGTAACATTATGAAACTTGAAATGCTCAAATTTCACAAAACCAGGAGCATCCACTCTCCTGATATCTCCTTAAACATAAACCCTAAAGTACACAGACTCGTTCGGAAAAGTATGAAAATCACTGAAACTGAACTGGCTTCTATTGAATAGATGATGTTCGTACAAATGGAAATTTCGGGTTGTCACAGTTCCGAATTGACCTCGTTCCAGGAGCAATTTCTCTCGCTAAATCACCCTATCGGCTAGCTCCTACTGAAATGCAGGAATTGTCCAGCCAACTCAGTGAACTCTTGGACAAGGGATTCATCCGCCCTAGTTACTCGCCATGGGGAGCTCCAGTCCTCTTTGTCAAAAAGAAGGACGGATCTTTTAGAATGTGCATCGATTACAGAGAGTTAAATAAACCCACTGTTAAAAATCGCTACCCACTCCCACGAATCGATGATCTATTTGACCAGCTCCAAGGAGCTAGTTATTTTTCTAAGATAGATCTACGGTCCGGATACCACCAACTCAATGTCCGGGAAGAGGATATTCCAAAAACCGCTTTCTGAACTCGTTACGGACATTATGAATTTGTCGTAATGCCCTTCGGTCTAACAAATGCCCCTGCCGCAATTATGGATCCGATGAACCGGATCTGTCGACCATTCCTCGACAACTTTGTCATTGTCTTCATCGACGACATTCTCGTCTACTCTCGAAGCAAAGAAGAGCATGGCCAACATATCCGACAAATCCTAGAAACTCTGCGATCGGAAAAGCTATACGCAAAACTCTCCAAGTGTGAGTTTTGGCTCCGGAGAGTGAACTTCCTAGGTTATGTAGTTAGCCAAGATGGAATTCATGTGGATCCCTCTAAGGTCAAAGCTGTTGAAGGATGGGCAATCCGGAAAACACCCACGGAAATCCGTCAATTCTTTGGTCTAGCAGGCTACTATAGGAGATTCATTCAAAACTTCTCTAAGATTGCCAAGCCACTTACCTCGCTTACACAAAAGGGCGTACCATTCAAATGGACGGAAAAACAAGAAATCGCATTCCAAACCCTGAAACAAGCTCTCTGTAGTGCCCCGGTACTTTCACTACCGGAGGGAATGGAAGATTTCGTGGTCTACTGTGACGCGTCAAATTAGGGCTTAGGTTGCGTTCTCATGCAGCGTGGAAGGGTGATAGCTTACGCATCCCGCCAACTAAAGACGCACGAAGTGAATTATACGACCCATGACCTAGAATTGGGAGCCGTGGTCTTTGCCCTAAAAATTTGGAGGCATTACCTTTACGGTACGAAGTGCACCATCTTCACGGACCACAAGAGTCTCCAGCATATCTTGAACCAGAAAGAGTTGAACATGAGGCAACGAAGATGGGTTGAATTATTAAACGATTACGAGTGTGAGATCAAGTACCACCCAGGCAAGGCCAACGTGGTAGCTGACGCATTAAGTCGGAAGGAGTACTCTAATTGTCGTACGAAAACTCTCTCAATAACCTTTCAATCTCACCTAGCCACTCGAATTGCAGTAGCCCAGTCAAAGGCCATGAAGACGGAAAATAGAGCAAGCGAAGCATTGCGCGGAATGGAGAAGAACCTAGAGGCAAAGGAGAATGGAGTATACTATTTCATGAACCGTATTTGGGTCCCTAAACTCGGAGGGTTTAGGGAGGTAGTTATGAAGGAAGCCCACAAGACGCGATACTCCATTCATCCCGGCTCAGACAAGATGTATTTGGATATTAAACAACACTATTGGTGGCCTAACATGAAGGCGGAAATTGCCACCTATGTTAGTAAGTGCCTTACGTGTGCCAAGGTAAAGGTGGAGTACCAGAAGCCCTCAGGGTTATTACAGCAACCGGTAATCCCTGAGTGGAAATGGGAGGGGATTTCTATGGATTTTGTGACCAAGCTACCCAAGACGTCGGATGGACTAGACACCATATGGGTAATAGTCGACCGACTGACGAAATCTGCCCATTTCCTGCCAATAAAAGAATCCTACAAGATGGAGAGATTGACACGTTTATACATTCGAGAAATCGTGAGACTCCACGGAGTACCAGTGTCTATTATCTAGGATAGGGACAGTAGGTTCACTTCACATTTTTGGCAATCACTCCAGAAAGCACTGGGAACTCATCTCGACATGAGCACCACTTATCATCCACAAACGGATGGTCAAAGTGAACGAACCATTCAAACGCTCGAAGACATGCTCCGCGTATGTGTGATAGACTTTGGGAAGTCTTGGGATACCCACTTACCCTTAGTCGAATTCTCGTATAACAACAGTTACCATTCGAGCATCAAGGTCGCTCCTTTCGAAGCACTATACGGGCGTAAGTGTATATCACCGTTATGTTGGGCTGAGGTGGGTGATACCCAACTAGAAAAAGCTCATATGTCGGACAAGGCGCTAACGGGACCGGAGATCATTCGTGAAACCACGAAAAAGATCGTTCAAATCAGAGCTTGATTACAAGCATCGCGCGACCGACAAAAGAGCTACGCCGATAAACGGCGGAAGCCCTTAGAATTTCAGGTTGGGGATCGAGTACTGTTGAAAGTCTCACCCTGGAAAGGAGTTATTCGTTTCGGAAAACGGGGAAAACTGAACCCACGATACATTGGACCTTTCGAGATCGTCGCCCGAATAGGTCTAGTGGCGTATAAACTGCAACTACCCGCAGAGCTAAACAGTGTACTCCCCGTGTTCCATGTCTCTAATCTAAAGAAGTGTCTATCGGATGAAACACTCGTCATTCCCCTTGACGAGATCGAAATCAACGAGAATCTCCTGTTCGTTGAAGAACCGGTTGAAATCATGGACAGGGAGGTGAAACGTACTAAGCAAAGTCGCATCCCGATCGTGAAAGTACGGTGGAACGCGAAGTGTGGGCCATAATTCACGTGGGAACGCGAAGACCAAATGAAGCAAAAGTACCCTCACCTATTCTAGCATTCTCAAATCTAGCTTTCAAATAGAATTTCGGGACGAAATTCCCTCTAACGGGGGGATGATGTCACAACTAGAAATTTTGTGTCTTGTAATCACTACACTCAAGTAAAATGTAGAATCAAAAACTTAAGAGCATGTATGATGCTTACTCTATGACAACAAAATTTCAATCCAATACACCATACAAGTACTACAAATAGTCAACAAGCAATTGGAAACCCTAGAAGTTCTTGTTTAGGTCCATTTTGGACTAGGACTTCCATATTGGACTCAATGGACCAATAAGCTTCCAATTTGACTATCATGGGATTAGAACCTTTAAATGGGCTCTAATTGGATCCACTTCCATTTAATTCAATATTTTGGGCCATATAGGGCCTAGAATGAGATAGATTAATTATATGAACCATTTTGGACCATAATTAACCTAATCTAACCTAATGGGTCATAAAAATCATATTTATATTTTTTAGGCCAAAAATCATCCAACCTAGATATAACATGGGCTTAAGGGAAAAAAGCCCAAAAATCTTCTCTTTCCCTCCCATTCTCGGCCCAAGCCCAAGGGAAGGAAGAGTTGACTTTGTATGTGCCACCTCACAATTATTCAAGGGACTTCCATGCAAGAGGACTCATACTTCCATGCACCATCCTTTCACACTTCTCTCTTCTCTCCTTTCTTCTTGATTCTCGGCCGATCCCAAACACACACACACACACACACAATTCTCCCACAAATCTCTCAAGGAAACTCCCTCCACTCTTCATCAAGATCTCGAGTTTTAGAAGGTTTTTCAAGAAGATATTTCCACAAATTCTTCATCTAAGGTAAGATTATGCTTGGATCTATGAACTAGATTCTTTGTTTTATCAAAAATCTCTTTCTAATCCATGCAAAAATCATGATCAATCTCTTAGAAACTCCCTAAGTTCGAAATCAACAAGGGAAGACTTGTTAGAGCCAAAAACAACATCAAACTTCTTCGAATCTTCTCCAAAACCGAAACCCAACTCAAGGTGAGCTTCATACCCCCTATTTTTCGGTTTTTATAAGTTTTGTGGGGGGGGGGGGGGAATACAAGCAAATGTATAGATCTATGAGTATATGTATGCTTTGTATGATTTCTATGTTTATTTACATGTTCTTATGTGATTATGGTGTTGAATCTAGTCAAAAAGTCCTTAAAACCGAGATTTGCATTAGGATGTATGAAACAAGTATAAAACATATTATTACACACAAATCATTTCTAGAAAAATAACCAAGTTGGTTAATATGAACTCCTTGGGCTAAAAATCCCATTTTTGGACTCAAAATGTTAAAAATATAAGGTTAAAGGGCCCAAAATGACAAAATACAAATTCTGATGGATGAAATCAGTCAAAACAGTTTCGATAATATATTTTTCTGGAAATATTCTCTTTGAAGGATTAAATGTGAATTTTTTAAGCATAATGGGCCAAAAATGAACTTTTCGGCCCAATAAAGCCCAAATTGCGAGATTTTCAAATTAGAGGGGCTGAAACTGTATTTTTCTGTAAAACAGGGGACTACTAGTGCTCCAAGTCCATTTCAAGGGTTAAAAATGCTTTTCATATTTAAAAGGGACCAAAGATGCAAAAATTTTCTATTTTGGGCCAAAAGTGTAAAAATTGCGAAAATAAGGGTTTCAGCCGAGAAAAATTTCATTTGAGGGACTAAAAATGTTTTTCAAATAACTTTGAGCTTAAAAATACCTTTTCTACAAGTTTTGATACTAAAGTGTCAAGAAAAATGGTTTAAGGACTAAAATAGAAATTCTTTTATACAAAGGGTCAAAAGTGTAAATTTATCCAAAAGAAAGGGGCTGCAAAATGTAAAATTCTAATGTTTTAAACAATAAATCCGACATGATGAAATACTAGTACCTCGACTATCGGCGAAATATAATACACCTTCAACACCAAAAATCGTTATCAAACGAATTGATTCGGTCTCGAATCAATAATGAATCCGAAATTACTAACACGACGATACTTCAATACACACGCGGAAATCTCGGGAATTCAATACACACAATTTCGGGAAGTCAATACACATGTGGGAATACACCAGACGTCGATACACCGTCTTTGGGCCCGAAAGTTTCAAATCGTGCTTGTTGGGCCTAGCTAGCCCAATGACATGATCTTTAGTCCCGAAGGAAACTCGCTTACATGTAGTTGGGTCTTATATGATCTAATTCCGTGTAAAAGGAATTTTACAGGCTTTGTGCTGTTGGACCGCAAGGGTCCTCTGGTGCTGCTAGTAAAGTCGAGAATTCACCAAATGCGAGTCGGGCTAAGGGCCCTTCGCATTCACGATAGCCTTGAACGACTTATGGAAAATATCGGGGGCTTCGCACCCTCTTTTCCTCCTCGGTTGTGGGGCTATGAGAAGTCCGGGTGATTGGATTAAGTGAATAGTGCGAACGACGCCTAAGGGATCGTTTGTATAGTTGTAAACTTGTCATTTTCATTAATGTGTGTTTATAACAATTCACAATCCATAATTAATCCAATGTCACCGGGACTCAACGAATACACCCGTCGCAACGAAATAACAAAATATAAATCATTTGATGCAAAGTATTAGGAAAACATCGGGTTTTCCTAGGGTTTTCAATTAATACACCTACGAGTTACATACCAAGTTTTACAAATTCTACTTTCACATCTATAGAAACAAACAAGCATACTTACGGATCTTCACCCTTTTTATACTATGCTCTTTTCAGAAAATATCGGATTTTCTGGTGATTTTCAAAACAATACAAACCACTATATTTCAAACATTACTTATGAACTCACCAACATTTCATATGTTGACGTTTTTTAAAATACTTGTATTCTCAGGTAATAGGTAAATCGAAAAAGGAAAAATGTACTCAGTAACGTCTTGCTGTTGTTTTAATTAGTATCAAACAATTTACTTTTGAGCATGTAATATTATGGATCAACGTACTGAATGTAAATGCTACAAGTTGTAATATTTCAATGCTTGGTAATGTATGATGTTATGTTTCATGTATATTCATTGTGATGGTATTCAATTGAGTCTCAATAGCCCTCGGACGTTTCCGCCGTCTGGTTCGGGGGTGTGACACGTCGTCATAGAGATACTCTCCTAAATTAGGATAAAATTTGTGCTCTTGGTCAATCGATCCACGATGAGCCAAATCGAATCCACCTCGCGTGCAGTCCGGGGCAACTTCATAATGAAATCCATGATAATCTCCTCTCATTTCCAGACGAGAATATCCAACGGCTGCATCTTGTCGTGAGGCCGCTGATGCATGACCTTGACTTTCCTGCAAATCAATCACCAACTGCCCGACTCCAAAGCCTAAGCCTGAGCCCTTACTAGCACAATAACCACTAACTGGTCTGCCTCGAAGAGTCACCATACAGAAAGTAGACCATAAAAACCATCAGAAAATGCATAAACAATATCGATTAATCTCATACTCTACAAGATTCCTGGTTTCATCGTAGTTCTCCTTGACTCGAGTACAGACGCTCTGCTTCCAGTAGTATGGGCCAATAATACCTTTGACATCTATATGCACTTTCCTCAAGTATTGCTTTGAATCCTCCAAGTCCCTCCTTATCCACATATACAACCCTCCACAAAACAAGGTTCCCAACACTAAATCTCTTCCTAGGTTTTCCTAGGGCAAACAAGTGAACAACACACCACTCTCCGCCATTAGCTGCCGAAGGAACTCCTAGCAACACCTTCGAACTAGCTTACGAATACAATTACATATCACCGGCACCAGATAATTCTTCGAATGAAAGGTATCACACTACAACGATGGGATTCAAACAAGAGCTACGCAATAGAGTTAAAACCTAACATTCTAAAACTATTTAGTTTTTTGTAATATGTAACTTAGAATATTCACTTAGCAGTTAGCTGAAGTTAGTGAGAACTCCTAAAAATCACATAGCAATCAACATTCGAGCATCGAGTAATCAAGCATAACCTAATCATACCATCTTATCACTGACTGATCAGTACTAGCATGCAAGTCTACAGACTCATACAGTAGGCGTATAAAGGCATCTCTTCTAGCATTCTATCATGAAAATTCTAAGCAGAGTCTTAGCCCTAACTAGCATGCGATTCACAGATTCATAAATCAAAGCAAATCATAAGACATGTATGGGTAATTTGGGAAAACATACTTGGGCTCGGTCGATTGCATGCACTACAACCTTTTCTTTTATTAGATACCCTTTTTTATTTAACATTTATTTTTGAATCTTTTTACCAAATCCTTAGTTTGACTTCAGACATACCCGAGAGTGCGTCCGAATCCCTCAAACTAAGGCTTTGATACCAACCTGTAACGTCCGAAAATTAAAACTGGTGGGATGTCAAGTCCACCAAGCAAATTACACCATTTGTTTGCAAATAAAACATAATATAATGGTAAAAGGGGTATCGATCCTCGGGGAAATGGTTGTATTCAATGACCAATGCAATCAAATAGAACTAGTGTAATAAAACTAACTAACTACAATTAAACTAAGGAGGGGGGGGGGGAGGTTGTGATTGCTTGGAAACTAAAAGACTTGAATAACTAAAAAACATGCAATTAAGCAAGATGGTGAGATGCTCAAATATTGGAGAGAATTGGTTAACCAAGGCAATTCAACACAATGAACATGTGTGTGTTGATCATTAGGATTCAATGTGAAGCTTATCGTTCATCTAAAATTGGTTATAGCAATCATGAAGCATGATATGCCAAGATTCCTCATAGGTAGTATGGAGGTTGGGGAAGCCCACAACACACCTTCTTAATCAAAATCAAGGATTCAACTGAAGCAATTGAACCCAAGAAAGTTGATTAGCCTTAAGAATGAAGGAATCCCCAATTCCTAGAGGATGTCAATGCTTACACATCTATAAAGGAGTTATGATCCATAAGCTAGAGATGATTTCTACCATCATAAAGCCTTTGTTTTAAGTAAATTAAATGGATCAATGCTAAACCAAAGAAATAAACTAACAATTGCTCATTTAAGTACCACGCTCATGATCAAAGTATTAAAAAAGCATAAGAAATATGAACCAGAATCATAAACATAAGATAAATGATAGTTAAGCATTAATCCTTCAAAATCCACAAATATCTAAGGGTTGTAGCCAAAGTTAACCAAAATGAAGAAACTAGCCATTCATGGCAACAAGATAACAATCACAAAATTGTTTTTGCATCAAGAAACTAACAATTAATTAGAAGTATGAGAATAATGTGTATCAATATCCCAAAAATAGCCTCCAATGCTCTGTAATGGTGGAAAATCAAAGTATGAATTGCTAGCCCTAACCCCAAAGTAAATCATGAACAAAATGACCAAAATCCCCCAAATTATGTAGTTGCGCGGGTACCCTCGCAAGTGTTATGCGACTGAGACTCCACCCTCACAAATGTTGTTGGAATGCTATTAACTCTTTTTTCTCCACTACACCACCCCACTACTCAAGAATCCCTTGGTCCCCTCCACACCTCACATGATTCAAATTTGGACAATCATCTTACAGGTTCAAATGTGGATAGTCCAAGCCCAAAATAAGAATCCAAGACCCATCTTCACAAGCTCACTTCATCCAAGTCTTCAACTCTTTAAGCCCAATTCTTCTTTGATGGATCCGCAAAGCCCAATGACGCCTTGAAAGCCCACAAATCCTGTCTCCAAGCTAATCCACAACCTCAACTAGCTCCAAAACCTTGCAAAATACCTCATGCAAAATAGAAAGTACCCGATAAGATCCATGATAAAGAAAATAAAGAACATACAATGCAATACTAATAAAAAGAGCTAAAAATACTAAAATAAACTATAAAAAGAAGGAAACAAAATAAACTATCAAAGACCAAAACTTTTCATTTTTAAATTAATAAAACGGTAATCCAAAAATTATCATCAAAACAAGGTGGAACAAAGTGTATCAAATACATCATAAAACATCAGAGACATCATAAAATATAGAATAAGGTGGTGTGTGCACTGCAATTATCCCGGGCTCTTCCCTTTTGAACCAGAAGTACCTAAAACATAAAATGAACAACTTAAGCACAAGCTTAGTGAGTTCCCCAAAATACCACATACCATACATAATAAACACATAATGGGCCTTACCCGTCATCGGGCCCTACCCGACATCATTCCCTACTAGGTATACAAATCTATCAGTCATCGGGCCCCGCCCGGTATACATATAATCATATGACAGATAAACACATAACACATGAAATAATCATAAAGATAACTAGCATACAAAATGGTCATCAAGCCCCACATGGTAAGCATACGACACATAACACATGCAAGAGTCACGCAAACATCTAGGATCCTAACATAACAAACCATGGGCCAACATTGGTGCCTTTGACCTACTAAACTCAGTGAGGAAACTCACCTCTAGATGCTGAATCACTCATGAATCTCTGACAAATGGTCCGGAAAATCCCCATGCTATCAGTATCAATAACATCCAATTATTAATTGGATTCTGGCCCATAACCAAGAGTCTAAGCTACTTGGCCCATAAACAGGGTAAAAGAACATTTACCCTTTATCTAACTTGGCTCAAGCCAAGACCCAACTCAACTAGTTAAAAGTCCTAAATCCTAAATGGAAACCCAAAGCCCAATTTATGGCCCAATCTTCCAAATTGTGCCCAAAACCCATCATGGGTCTAAATCCAAGGAAGCCCAACATACTAACCTCAAGTTCCAAAACAGAAGCATAATGGCCAAACCACGCCTAAACTTACAAATCCAAACTATGGCCCAATATCGAGAACGTCAAGCCCAAAAGCCCATCTGTTGAGTACACGGGGTGTACTCACCTCGTACGCTTAGCGTACTCCTTCTGGGGCTTGTATGTGCAGCATACCAGCTGGGTACGACCAACGTACTCCCCAGTTTGCCATCCTGCTCCATTAAGCACTTAATCAGTTGAGACCTCAAGCCAAACTCTCAAATATGATCCTAAGGGGGGACTTATTACATAAAGTCGGCAACTTTAGACTCATGCATGGCTTAATGGGACTCAAAAGCTCAAAAAGAGCTTAAGAAAGGTCTTAATACTTGCATGGACCAAAAACGTCCATAAAGTTTGCATTTTTATGAACATAGGGCCTAAATGGAGCTAAGATCTAGCATCCATTACTTCTAGAGTAGATAAAAAGCTAATTTTTACTTTAAAAGACTCAAAATACCTAAGAAACACCATCATGAAGATCTAACATAAATGACCATCAAGGTATGAGCTTTTTACCTCAGAAAGCTTGCAACTGAGAATGTAATCTTGGATCTACAAGCTTAAGCCACTCCTCCGAGTGTTCCTCATCTTCTTTTTCACCACAAAACACCAACAAATTACTCTTAAGCTCAAGAACTCACCAAATTATCTTAGGGTTTCGAGTTTAGGGTAAAGGGAGATGGAGGCTGGTCATAAGTGTCTAAAAGATGATATAATGAGGTTTAAACCCGTGATTAATCAGATAGGCTAGTACATCAAGCGTACTCATTGAGTACGCCCCACGTACAGACTAGGAGGACCAAAATGTTAACAATTTTGCATAAAGGTCTAGAAAAGAAACTTACCAAAACTTGAATGTTACGGATTTTTGGACAACTTATCATCAATTAACACTTTGGAAAAAAAATTATCTTTGAATTTTTTTAAGTTAATGTAAGATTTAAACTTGTTGAATTTGTGTTATAAATTAGTCATGTGTGGCTAATTTCCTTTCCATTTCTGGTTTTTAAATTCTAGAATAATTCTCGTTTGGATTGTGATGTGAACTTGATTTATATTTCATCTAGTGATCTTGGATTCAAACTTTATTACATGTTTAATTCATACTCTCTCTTAATTAATGGGTTTAGGGTTTGAATTATTCTTGTTATTAAAATTATGAAATCTGTATATCTTTTCTAGTTTGAAAGTAGTTACAAGCACTTAATTGGCTTTGAATGAATCAAAAGAAGTGTAATCAATGATTGAATGTTTTTACATTCCCGAGGATATGATGATGTTTGGCTGTCAAACCAACAAATAATGTGATAAAATAATAATATTAAAGCTCAAATCACTGCTATTTCTTATACTAAAGATAGTGTAGAGTAAGCAGGGTCGGTCCACAGGAATACAGGACTTCTTATCTTGTCATATTTTCACACAATATACAAATAATATTAAAATGGGGGATTGTGTTTGAACTTGAATTAAACTTCATAAATATGAAAGATTGATAACAAAACGCAGTAAAAGAAGTACATTTCTGATTTTGACTCTTATACATGTATTATGTTGAAAGATGTAATATGATTATAACTCATGTTCAATCTAGGTTGGTAAGTTAGATATTAATAAACTCTAATATCCAAAATTGGCAAAAGTATTTTATTCAAAACAAATTCTTCAAATAAAACTTCATTTAATTGATTCAATTCAAATAAGTTCTTGCATCAAATCATTAAATGACATTAAGTTCTTGCACTAATTACCAACAATGTTTAACATTCCTCTTAAGTTTGGGAATATAAACATTTAATCTTTGATTGCACTAATTTTGATCTAATTACGACCCAGTAAGTGTGTGTTACTAACATCAAATCATAAAACATATACGAATTTCATAATTTGATTAACTAGATTGACTAGAACCCTAATTCATTGATCAAGTGAAAAAGAGAACCAACCAAACACATGATTAAGATAAATCAAAGCTTACTAGATGTTAAACACAAATCAAATTCAAGTTAAAACCCAACAACACATACTTAAGAATTCAGATTCGGAAATGATAATGAAATTAACCACACATGTCTAGGTTGAACTACAAATCAAACAAGTTTAAACTTCAAATTGACTTACAAAAAGGAAATTAAAGTGTTTCCAAGTGTTAATGTACTTCCAAAAGCTCTGAAAATCGCCTTCTCTCTGCCCAAAATCCGACCTAACTTCCCACCAAAACCGATTGTCTGAATTATATGAGAGTAAAACTTCTTTAAAAACTGTCGAGACGTTTACACGGCCCGTGTAAATTAAAGGGTGCCATTTACATGGCCGTGTAAACAAGAAAAGTAGAATGCTCAATCCTTCCAGGCCTTCGAAGTAGAATGCTCTTGTATATACGTTTACACGGCCCGTGTAAATTATAAACTACCATTTACACGGCCGTGTAAACTCCTGTGAAGCCAACTTCTCTATTTCTTCATTCTCTCTCTCTTCAATGCTCCAAAACTTCTGAAACTTTGTCTCCAACTCTTTTTAACTTCCTCCATCAAAATCCAACCTTCAAAAATCCCTAAAATATCATAAAAGTGTGTGAATGGAATTGCATCATGAAAAATCCCGAAAAATATGCAAAATGCATGAGTTTAAATCTAAATACAATGCACTTTTATGAACTAAAACTACAAAATGAATGCATGAAATGCACCTAACAGATGAATATTGAGTATTATTGATAATAATTGCATGAAACATAATTCCATCTAATGATTTAGTTTAAGAACTTATTTATGTTAGATTAATTAGATGAGATTTCACTTGAAGATCATATTTTAAGTAACATACTTTTGACAATTCTAAATTACTAGAGCATATTAGTATTTTAATTACTAATCTAGATGAAATGAAAATTGATATTACATCACATCTAACAATATAGTACTTGAATATAATTTTAGAATTGGAGGTCCTTTTTACTTTTTGCCATTATCTTGTTTGCTATTCATTTATGAGGTTTCATTTGAAATTAACGAAACCCCCTTTCCAATGATTGATCTTATTTCGTGTGAAAATCCAGTTAAATAATTAGTCTCGTGTCTCAATGGTTCGACCCGTTTACTCTATTATATTTCGTAGTATATTGTAGCAATGACTTTTGTGTTATTCATACCCATTTTATTTGTTGGTTTGAAACCCAAACAAATATTCTATAGAAAAAACATCACAACTCTCTCTACCTAACCTCAAAAAACAAACTATTTTTTTCATTGGAAACTACACATTAAAAGCTTTCCAAGCATAAAAATACACTATTTTTGGACTTCTGTATTGTTCCAAATTTTTTGTTGTAGTTGGTTTAATTTTTTTTTTCAGACCATCGAACATTTTTTTTGTACAATGGATATCCTGTGGTAAAAACGTTATAACTCTCTCTACAAAAAATACCGTATTTTCCATTGAAAACTAAACAAGTAGAAATTTTCAAGAATATATACTACTTGTTGAAGTTGGTCCAAAAAACACACATTTTTTTTGGGATGGGGATGTACTTTGTTAAAATTGATGAATCTAAAAAAACCTCAAACTCTTCATGGGACCTAAAATACTAAAAGACTTCATGAATAACTTAAAAATATCAAATATTTCACTACACGCATATGAAATCTCAAGAGGCTTGAGAATCCTAAAAGCTTGGTCAAATTCGACAATTTTATATCTATTAGACAAACCACATAACATCCACTACAAAATCCCAAAAGCCAACTAGAACTTTCCAAACATATATGATTCACAATGTGGTCACTTTTATATTGTTCCAACTTCTTGTTGAAGTTGGTAAAAAACACATGATTTGGAAAGAAAAACGAACTTTATTAAAAATTAATGATTCTAAACAAAAACTTCAAGTAATAGTTGTATTTATAGAAGATCTCCTTGGATTTTTTTATATAACCTTTTTTTTTCACTTTTAATTTTTTTTAAAAGTGCACAACCTCTTTAACCTTAAAATACACACCGTGACAAAATGTCTCTCTCTCTCTCTCTCTCTCTCTCTCTATATATATATATATATATATATATATATATATATATATATATATATATATATATATATATATATATATATATATATATATATATAACCATTTGTGCTTAAAATGCTTAAAAGGTATAGGTTAGTGAAATAATGTGACCTCATATCATCTTTTGCCATATTAAGAGACTATCTTTTCATCTTGTTAAATGTAATTTGAGAACTGAAAACCCAAATGGATAATTCGAGCAAAGTGAAGAAGACGAGGGACAAGGGGATAAGTGTTGGAGTAGGTCAAGGGATGTTAGGTCCAAAGTCATATGTGTAGCTGGGCTTGACTCACCTATAAATACATGTGGAGCCTCATATTAACTCTCCAAAAAAGCCATTGTGGAAAGTGGAGATACTTCAACATATAGAGCCATTTATAAGACCGTGTCACACTGATATGAAATACACTATCACTCCCGCTCAGAGGCAGAGATTCAATGAGGACTGACATGGATGTGTTGAGATACGAGGGTACAGGATACCAACTCTGATACCATGTAAATATATGTGGAACCTCATATTAACTGTCCAAAAGAGCCCTCATGAGAGAGGGGAGACTTCAACATATGTAACCACTTATAAGACCGTATCATACTATATGAGATACTGTAACAATGTCTGTTCGAATAGTGTATTGTACTTTGCCTAAATAATACAACCGATAAATAAGGCTTTATTACAATATCATTTTCAAGCTCGTGGATAAGAATACTCCCTCTTATCATGTAAACGTCTGTCACATTGACAAAACCATGTTACATGCTCTATCTTTACATGTATTTAGTTCTCATTTATTCCTGATAGTTGTTCATATGCTAGTTAGCCTCTCTAGCTAGAATGCATAACAATTAGGTCAAATAACATTTTAACTTTTACTTATTATCTTGGAGCAAACCCATGTTGAAAATTGATGCATACATTAGCGTAACCCAAATTAGATGCGTACATTAAAGTAAACCCAAATTTGGTGTAAACATATTTAAAAAAAACATTTTTTACACCAAATTTGGGGTAACATATGATATATATACAATTATATACAATGGAGATACTCTGTCACGCACTTACCTTGTTATTAAAACATAGGTGAAAAACCACAACATATTTATCAAAACAATTATGGATTTACGAATTAAAAAAGTTATTAGTAAAAACTCGGGATGGATTACAAAAGGATCAAATTATGTGTTTTTTCTCCCACCGCAAAACCGGGTAACCATGTAAATAAAAAGTTTTTATTAGGCCAAAAAAATGTTAAATAACTAAATCGGTAAAATAATAAAAATACATCGTAATTTTCTTATATTTTATTGTCAAATGTACTAAATGAATAGAAATCAAACATTAGAACGATCTTAACTTTGCTTTCTAAGTGTGTTTATATACTTTATAAATGTTTTCAACCGTTTCTTTCTATATCAAACTTGATAGACAACAATAATAATTTTCTGAGAATTATATTCAATAGAAATAAAGCTCTTCCTTAAAATCTCAGCGACCCTATGTTATAATAATTGAACTTGAATTTTATTAAATTGATTTTATATTTTGCTTATCTGAAAATTCCTTTTTTTGCCGCAGATTGTTTGCTCAATCCGGGCCGGATTTGCCAATATATTTTAGACTAGTTAATAGAATGATGAATTATTGAAGATTTATGCACCACAGGAACCACACCCGAACATTAATTTATGCAACGACGTGGTCATAAATGAGTCTTTTATCATGATATAAAGTTCACAGCATGGGGCCGTTCCTTCTTGAAAAGAAGCCATCATGTATTCATGTTGTTTGTAAGCTGACTAAGCTCAAAGTACGTACATAATCGTCTTTAAAACGTGTCAATTAAAATCAACTCCTGACTTGCATTATATATGCATATAACGTTAGCCACTACTTACTATAGCTAACTTCAAATCTTAATTAAAATGGCATGCAATTTCCCAATGGTATCTCTCCCTTGTGTGAGAAAAGTGATACCTGCAGGCCACGAGCCATTGACTTTGAACACAAACCTAAATTTCAGAAGTACATCTTTTACCAAGAAACCGAATAGTCATGTGGTGCAAGAGAAAACTCCCACTCCAGGAAAGTTCGGAAGCTTTGGTGGGAAGTTTGTACCCGAAATCCTGATCGCCCCTTTAGAAAAACTTGAAGCTGAATTCAACTCCATTTTGGAGGATCATGAGTTTAAGGTTAGTCACCAAATCTTTTTTCAAGCAATCTTTAGCCACGATTAAATTTGAAGGCCAAGCCACGTATATGACAATTCGTTGGAAAGTATTATGGGTATGAATTCAGTTAAGATTGGTAATATGCTTAACAATTAGCCAATGATTCTTATATTCATAAGATTTGTTAATCTTTATCAACACAAAAAGAAATTGATTTGATTTTTAAATATGATCAACATAGGCGGAGCTAGCAGCTGCACTAAGGGATTACGTTGGACGTGAAACTCCTTTGTACCATGCCCATAATCTCACAGATCATTACAAGAACATCAACGGAGAAGGGCCTGAAATATATCTTAAAAGAGAGGATCTCGGCCATGGAGGATCATATAAGATGAGCAACGTCATTGCACAAGCACTTTTGGCCAAACGAATGGGCCAAAAGAGCGTTATAACAGCTACGAGTGCTGG